>NW_020800350.1:0-39398 GCF_003590095.1 Trichoplusia ni
TACATCGCGTTTCCGAAAGAACTCTTCAAAAGTCCGGGATAAAAACTATCCTATGTTCTTTCCCAAGGCTAACTCTGTCTCTGTACCAAATTTCATTAAAATCAGTTCAGTGGTTTAGACACGTTAGTACATAGGTTCTTTATATCGATATTATATAAACATTATTGAGAACAGTAACACAAAACCTCTACATAATACTTTAATTTAGGGCTAATAATAATATCTACGTTTCTTTTTCCTAAACAAATATTTTAGAATGGAGATTCATGTTTAAACGAACAGGAAAATCAAATATCAAAAGTTGATTGAACAAGACAAGGAAAATGAAATCAGTACATCGTTACATTAGAATAATTAAAATCAATTTAATTTTTATAAGTCTTTTTGTTTCCCCGACATTAAATTCTGGGATGGTGATATTTTTTTCAGTGTCCCTCTTGTACATATTATGTCGTTGAATGCATGTTTTATTGTGTATGTACCACAAACATAAATTGATCAAATTACAACTTAAGCGTGACGTCACGATCATGTATAATTTCAATTGTTTCGTCACAAAACCCCTCTTCTAAACTTTAATATAATTTACATCTTTGTCACTTTTTGTTTTTCAGAAAAAGGCAAAAAATACCTGACTAATAAATGTTTTATTAATTATCTAACCGATTGACTTAACAGATTTTCACTTTAATACCCAGTCGCTATCCCTATTGGCAATACTATAATGTTTTACGCCATCACTCTACTCCACAATAGATTAATGTTCGAGTTTAGCTCATAGCTGTAAACTTTTTGCTGAATCAACGCGTTCATATTCGTGTTCTATCTCAGTTCTATCAATGTATGGGCGTGTACGAACGTCAAAATTTACAAATATACGTCCGGATTTATGAGTTAGAAACGTTTTATGGTATGTTATGGTTTGTTTTCCTGAATATTTTTATCTTTTAACAGAACGGATGGCGTTCTGGGAATGAATAGAGATTTGTATAATCTGTTTTTCAACAGATTACACAAAACTCTATTAATTCCCTCTTTTTATTTCATATTCTATTCGGTACTTAATACTGTATAATTTGTAAATGAGAAAAGAAAACTTCACAAGTATGAAAATGACATTGCCTTTTCATGAGCGCCTAGAAAAATGCAGCTTGTTTACACGCACAGGTACACACTAATAAAGCGAAAAATATCAATTTAAAGTTCTGAGACAATAACACCTAAAATACGTTATACATAAGTATGTGGATCAAATGATAGTTCAAGATATCTTTAAAAATTCTAATTACGTTGGATAGGTACGTAGTTGAACGTAAGAGAGTGGGGGCTAAAAAGTCAAGTGACGTCACACGCGATTTCAATTTGCCGTAGAAAAATACGTATCATACACTTCTTGGAAAACTATCTATCTAAGTTCAATACCCCAATTATCAAAAAGCAATCTAAGCAAACACGATCGCACATCTACTAAGCCTATATCTATATCTCAAATCCCTAGCCCGACAGGTGGAAACCATTTCCAGCTTTTGACAATATCCACATGCAGCGGCAATTCCACAGAACGGAGGCCTGCCACCACCTTATAAAGCACAAATGTTGTAGTTTTCAGAGCGAGACAGAATATATGGCGTATAGCCATTTCTCTCTCCCAAAATTGCAATAGTACTGCTTCAAAGTACGGTCCACACTAGCCGTTAGGAAAATTTCAACATTTTTTTACAAAGCTACGAAATAGCGATGGATAGCTGTGAAGTGCTCGTTTGTGTGTGAAAACCAAACTGTTGCAGAACATAAATTCAAATTTAGACTTTATTTTTCTTTAACTCAGTTTTTGTGCGATTAAGCTGCCAGTAATAATATAACTCGCTATAATGTTTCAAAGTAAGTGTTTTAAGTAAAAGACCTCTTAAAAAAGTAATTTTATGAAAAGACTTTAGTACTATTCCGTTTGTTTTTCAGAGAAATGCTAATACCCACTTAAATGTGGACGTTTGAAAAATAAATAAATTAAATAAGAAAGATTATAATTATTTGCTGATGTATTTTTTTACATAAACCGGAAAGCGCGAGTCTTTACAATTAGGCTCAAGGAAATCTCATTTCAAAAATCGTTCCGCTATAAATTAAATACCGCACCAATCTTCTGTAACTAACCTCAATGATAAATTATATTGTTTGAAGAGAAATATATTACGCGTGAAAATTTCAACTTCCTAGCTACCATGGTTCGTGAGGTAGAACTTGGTGGCAGACGTAAAGACGCATAGAAAGCCGAGCCTTAGTAATACGGTTCCGTTTACCTTTTGAGCGCGGAATCCTAAAAGTAGGTACAACAACTTAAGTAAAAAGTAATAGAAAATATTTCTTTCATTATCGTACTGTTCAAATACTTACATTTTGGTTTTAATTTGTAACAATAAAACTCAAACAGACCTGAAAAATTAAAGATCACGGAAACATTAATGGTTTCCATTTTGAGAATGAGAGCGCAATAAGTATAATACCAATTAACTCTCCCAACTTATCATTTCTATGATAAAACTCCATAAAAATCTCTTCTATAAGATCATGAGTTCCGTATAAATCACGGATGAATTAGACCGAGTTGCAATTTATATCTGAACACACCTACAAGAACAAATGAACGGATAAACGTTAAAACCACAACTACCAAACCTAACATCAGTGGGGAAGTACCACCAGTTACGATGACCCCTCTGGCTTTCAGCTCCCTATACAACAAACCAAGGAAACAAACAACTCCCGAAGGTCTTGTGGAACTAGTCTTAATCGTCGATAGTACGCTGTTCGCTACTAATCAGGATATTTCGTGGCAGGATGTTGTTTATCCGGTGAAGACAGAATCAATCAATTCATCACACTTTACGCTCAGATTAATGTTCAGAATCCTTTCTTTACATCGTTCATTGTTTTGTTTTTCTTGACGCACTACTAGTGATGGCCGATCTCTTTCATTTATTTATTCTTTTTGTGGAAAACAAAGAAGATAAAAAGCAACTATATTTTGTGTTTCTAATTTATGATGATAATTTCTATTTGACCGGCGATCTCGGCGCCTCTTGTTTAAGGACTCCGGTTGAGTGTATTTAAAACTAGTCGAGCAATCCAAGTACTCGTGTTTTAACCGTTGTATTTTAATATACGTATATTAAACATTTTTTCGATTTAGTCGTGGCGGGGAGTATAGATAATATATCATTCTGAGTGACTGATTACTTATGATACTATAGCCATTCGCAATGCCTGCTACAGCAATATTCATTCAGTTGCTGATACAAGTATGTCTCTTCTGACTACGTCATTTAGATCCTTTTTGTGGAGAACCTGAAGGTCTTAATGACATCGTTACATACATGGTTATCTCAAAGAACAACTGTGATCTGATAGATATTATTCCTTTGAGAACGAACAAAGGATATTCTTTTCGTACATTTTCAAAGTAGGTAATTTGCGGATATTGCGAACACGCTTGTTATCCCACGAGGCGTCTCGAAGTGCTCTTGAAAAACGAAACACGAAATACATTACATTCATATGAAATAATATTTAGACTAATTCGTTAATTCAATACATTTTGCCAAAAGTTTATTTCATTTGGTGTATTGTTCTGGTTATCGTTTCTACTTTATGCTATGTTTCTTCGCTGTTTTTTTTGCAATCTTCTTTAATAAATTGAGATGAAATGTGGTCTCCATTTGAACGTTTTATACTGCATGCAGTTACATGTTCAAAATAAAATTCGGAATTTAAATATAAGAAATAAACCAGTCACGTGCTGCTCTGAGGGTTCCGTAATTTCAGCTCTCAGCAATCGCTCAATCCTTATCATTGGACCTTGTTGTTATAGCGGCAATAGAAATAGCAATCATCTAGCGATCAAGTTCATAATATATATGCAGGTGACAGACGAACAGACAGAGAACGGTGCCTTAGTCATAGGATTCCGTTTTTATTCTTGGGTGCGGAACCATCTAAATTACTACTTTTAATCTTGCATTCTGATAAATATTTCATTAAATTTCACCAAAATTGTAAGTGACAGACGATTGCCAACTTATAATTAAGAATCATTTAATTTCAGTTTTACTCTTCGAACTTAGAGTAACTAAAATCATCCCCCCGAAGCAACCACCTTTATTAATAACATGGAAACCACTAACAACCGACAAACTCAACCCAAATTAAATTATATTACTACAGGAGTAATTAATGTGATAACCGTACGTTACGTAGTTTTAGTTTAATTATACAATTTAAATTAGTTGTTCTAACCTTAGGTGGTCCTTAGAAGATTGGAACTCTTGTATAAGTCTGATCTTAGGATGATGATTATGACGTCCTAACTGATTTCGGGCACAGCAACCACTTTACTTCTGAGCATGGCGAATCATGCAACCAATTGGCTTATGAAACCAATATATCTAAGACTATTTTTTTATGTAATGTATAAAAAATAGGGATAGGGATTGCATAATCTAAGGTGCAAATAAATATAATTATATTGCTGTAATAATGTGTTGAAAAAACTAGTCAAGTTCACTTTGATAAATGCAGCCTAGTGACAGGTGGACGGACGGATAGACTAATGCGTTCTGAAAAAAGAGTATAGTGATAAAATTATTCAGCAAATTTAATGCTTTTGTACTTACCATCGTAAAAAAACACTGAAAGTTAACAAACTAAAATGCAAGTCAAAGAGCAAGCCACGGGGTTACGAAGCATCCTAAAAACCGCACAAACTCCTCCATTCACAAAACTCATATTTCAACCCTACAACTGCTACGTACATGTAGATGTAGAGTCAGTGCTCCAGTTATTACCAAGCGAGAGTTTCGCTCGCCACGACTCGTTCAAAAGTAGTGTAAAAATGAAAACGGAATTCGGATCTCTGGCCGTAATCCAAGCGGTCACCACTTGACTGTCAACACCAAAACTGCTTATTCCATTTTTGAAACAACTTAAGTGACGTTTAATTAAAATATTTCAGAAGGAAACTTGATGCGGGCTTTTTGTTTTGGTTAAATATTTTTGGCCTATTTTTATAACGCCATTTCGTGGATTTACATTTTGTAGGGATAGTCTATACAAAAATATGTCTGCAAATAGCGTCATACAAAGAAAAGCTTATTACCGTTAACAAACTCAACAAATATTTCTAGTAAACTTCCTTTGTAAATACAATTTAACTGCTCACATTAAAATCCGATAAATACAAGTCAGTATCACGAATATTTATAGGAATTGGCCGACTAGTTTCAAACCGAATCGCTTTTTAATCGCTCGCCACTAGTTATACACACCAAATAAAAAAAAAACAAGAAATATTAGAGCACCCTTACGAAAGTTGCCAAAAATAAAATCAACTCGGAAGTCAACTATTTTTCAGTTACATTGAAGTTTGGCCACCTTAATGTACTGTTTTATCAACAGACATATTTATCTACTCGTACATCTTTTATCACAGCATTCAACTAATTACAAACAATCACAAAAATGGTTACAGATTAAATGAATAAAAAAATCTGAAAATCTAACTCGCTATAACACGCAGACAATGTAATCTTCTTTATCTCAAGCACAAATTATTTAAAAGTAATAATGCGCCTCGTTTATGCAAAAACTCTTGAACACCATTAAGTCAAACTTCAAAATTAATTCGTCAAAAGAGCAGTTCATGCCCGAAGTTTGGTTCGAGAACTCATTAAGAGAACAATTTAGTCTGCTCTCTCAACAAGCATCTATTCTGCATGATTCAGCTTCTTGACATAGTGCTAAGTACTGTATTTTATGTATTGTAAGTAAAAAAGTAAAAAAAAATTGAACGGAAGCCCTCGAAGATGATATTTTTCCACGTTTTTCCCACATTTTCCATTGTATCTTCGCTCCTTTTAGTTGCAGCGTGATGTTATATAATAGGTAATAAAAACCTTCCTCGATTATGGGCTATTAAACACAAAAAGACTTTTTCAATTTGAAACAGCAGTTCCTGAGATTAGCGCGTTCAAACAAACGAACAAACTCTTCAGCTTTATACACGGTGATTTTTTAGTCGTCTTACAAAAGGAGCCCAGTTCATGTATCCGACGTAAAATACCCCTAGGCGCGATTATTATTTTTTATCATCAACTAAGACATTAAGTACAAAGAAAAATTAAACAAGAGAAATCTGAAAATACTCTTAAAAATGATAAAAACGCCGCCGCCCGCGCCCCTCACCATTGTTACAAGGCTCGAACTGATGAATTGCATCATAATTTTGAAAAAAATTGCATTTTAGATTTATTCAAATCTCATAAATACCTATTTTTTATCGTGAACGTGTTCTAGTCATTGGATACATGAACTGGGCTGCTTTTGTAAGACGACTAAAAAATCACGGTGTATATTAGTATAGATTTGTTTGTACGACGTGCAGATTCCTATGCAGGCAAGTACGCAACGTAACGTAACAAAACGTAACGAAACAATCAAAACATATTTTGAATAATAAATTGATTTGTCTCTCCGATTTCCGCAAAGGGGGTGTTTGACCTTTCCGCAAAGTGCCATTTGAGTGCCAACCGAAATCATGATTTGTGAGATCTTCAGATATTTTTTCCGATTCGTTTCACAACGAAATCATCCCTTTTCGTTTATATTACTTATTCATATGTTTTGATTTGGAGTAACATTGGAGAGAAAATACTTTTAAACTGAGAAAATAGTTGATATAAATTATTTCTTATTAAATTTATGCTTATTCAGTCAATCAATTCAGCCTTTTTTTTCATTCAGCCGAGGCCCACGGCTGGCCAAATGCGTCCCCAAGTTGCGACACATTAGTACTTCTCATACCTACATATATACGAGTGTGTATATTGTATATCCTCACAATATAGTGTTAAGTTGTTTCCTACAACCGGCCAAATACAGTTACAAAGGAGTGTGGTCTAGCTCAACAAGGGTACAAGCAATATCTTCGACACGAATAATAAATGAGCGACGGACATGTTTAATAGGGGATACCTACATATGTACATGTTCATACATACATGTACCTAGGTATACTAGGTACCTAGATATAGGCATACGTTAAAAACGATGTTTGATCAACGATTAATTGTTTTATTAATATGTTAACTTAAGAATGAAGTTTTAATATGTATTTTGAACATCTTAATTATAAACGGCAGCAATAGAAAAACAATAGAAGTGAAACTATGTGGGGCTACTTGTAGCTGGGTTTTTGTCTCAGTACTCATATTCGCATAAAAATAATAATACTGCGAAAATAAATATCTATTTCTTCTATACGCTCTCTAATAAAAAAAAGAACATTAAGCGGTTCTTTTTTTTGGAAATCTATTGATATACTATGTTACATAGAGTTCTAGTGTTTGCTCACGTAATCTCAGGCTTCAAGTCATTAGTATTATGGAAACGAGACAGCGCAATATGGGAGGTAGACCGGCATCTCTTTTGCACACACGCAGTAATTATTACCCTAAGACGCGGAGTTACACCTGAGCTATCTACCTTCTATTGTTTTTTTTTCTGCTCGGTAAAGTAACTCGACTAAAACATTGTGTTTTTCTTTTGTGCCAGGATTGCTATGGTACTCGAAGTCCCAATCTCCCAATGGAAATGTTAAGACTAATTCGAAAAGGTGTTATCACACGTTTTGTTTTGAACTTCTCTTGTTACATTTTATTCGAGTTTTTAAATACAGTTTAAACGATCTTTTTGATAGAACAAAGCCGTGAATATATTTATTTACCTGTCTAAAAAGCAGTTTTGAAAAGATGTTTTAGAAGCTTTCCCTTATAACATTTTATCCAGAAGTAACAATTAATGATCCCGTAATTTTATCCAAGAGCACACATTGACCCGCAGATACCAATAAAAGTCTTGATGAACCGTTATTTTAAATGTTGGAAATGAAAAAAATATTTAATTCATTACAATTTGTCTTTTATAGAAGGTGAGGCCAGTACTCTAAAACGAACAGTAATGGAATGGCAAACTCTATGACTCTTTAATATCCAGAAATGGTTGAAGCTCGTCGAGGCGCTAGGTACCTCAACATCGTCAACGGCTAGCAAATTCAACTGGTTTTTTTCTTATTTCTTCATCGCCCAGTCCGGTTCCTGCAAAACCAAACTTTTAACTAAAAAATCTCGTTGCATTTCTGCACCACCCTTTCCCCATTACTTTTAAACTTGTCGAAATGTAGAGTGCCAATACCATTTCTTTCTCTTCACTCTACCCATATTATAATATTGTATTTAGTTATAATTAATCTTTTAGGTATTCGTTCGGTTTACTTGTGATTATATAGGTAGAGCCTAGCCCTATAAAACCGGCAGGTGACTTACAGCAATAAGCTTTCGCTACATTTATCGATACAACGAACGCAGCTGACTAAAACCAGACGTAAAAAAGCAAAGTAGGATCGTTAAAGGTTTTCACGACAGGGAATAAAAACATATTCCGGGGATGGGCGACCCCGGCAGTATATTATTTCTTTAGCATCGACGCCGAAGGTTGTTGACTAATGTCTTCACTCGGTGACCTTATATTTCGGCGGGACCTTTGTCTTCAATATGTCGCCATTTATCTTAAGGGCCCGTCGACAGTATAATTAAATTGTTTGAGGATTTTTACCTCTGTATGACGTTGACAAAACAAATAAGCTTGACAAATGAGGTTTTTATTTAATTTATTTTTGTCATTTGACACGTTCATACTCTGTTGTCTCTCTTTTTCGTGGGCGTATATATGAGCTTTTATGTACTTACCTCTTTACAAGTCGATGAAAGTTAAAGTGTCGCCTACGCAGTCTTTTGTCTTTAAGAGCTATTGTGGAGCTAACGGCACGCGATACCCTTTTCTTTGATATTCTCTTTAAACACTTTCCTTTTTATAAGTCACATACTAGATGTTACATATGCCTTAGAGGAGTAAAATGGTGCCTATTCTCTAGTGAGTGAACTACAAAGAGATAAGTAATATTGAATAGTCAGAAAATGATATGATTACTGAACTACAAATGTAGATAGGGCTTAAAGCAAAATTTTGATCGTCGGGAAAACGAGACATCGAAACTTGAAGTAAGTATAATACTGCGCCATCTTACTTTAACAACAACACGATCTAGACGTTGATCGTCATCGCGTTATCACATATTTAAGGGATCCGTAACTTATAGATTAACGCAACATTACTACTAAGCCTCAGCAGTTATTAATGCGTCAGAATTATCATCAGAAATATGCATCATAATTGTCTAGCTATCACAGTTCATGAGGTAGACAAACGGACCGACAACAGACTCTAGTACTAGGCAGCTGTTTTAACCCTTTCGATAAGAATCCATTTTCAGTTCGTGTCTTCCCTATTTCCATAAGACAGATATGACATAACTTAAAACATCCAGACAGTTTTCTATTGAGTAAAGCAAGTATTAAAAAAAGGTGCCGAATATGCTATGCTAAACGAATGATGAAATGACGTCACAAAAATAACGTCGTAATATTCACATTATTCCAATAGAATGATTTGACAGAAGAGTTCGGCGACATGGATTTAACAATCTCCTACTCGATTTAACACTTAATCGAAATAAATCAAACTTAATCAAAATAATAAAACATCGAGTAATTGTTTTGACTGTAAAATTGTTGGCTTTTGAAAACAAATAAGTTTAACAAAGCTATTGGAAATTAATTATATGTATTTGAAAAGGTTTAAACATTACCTACAAAGTGATTTACTATTATATGTTGGCTTTATAGTCACCTCTGAGATAATGACGATGGTATGTTTCGAATCTATACTAATCTATAAAGCTGAAGAGTTTGTTTGTTTGTTTGAAAGCGCTAATCTCAGGATCTACTAATCCAAATTGAAAAAATCTGTTTGTGTTGAATAGACCATTCATCGAGGAAGGCTTTAGGCTATAAACCATCACGCTGCGACTAGTAGGAGCGAAGATACAACGGAAAATGTGAAACAAAACAGGGCGGGTATAAATCATAACTTATATCTTCTACCCACGGAGACGAAGTCGCGGGAACAGCTAGTTTGTTATAAAGTTTTTAATTTGACTAAGGGCTGAAATAGAACAGCTTCCAAACCATTTTCAAACACCCTACAAAATTCCTGCAAAATTCCTATTTGCCAACCCAACTAATAAATATGTCACCTAGATACACGTCTATCCAGTTTCGACAGGATATCGCCCGATACTTTGAAAATATACGCTGGAATATATCAAGTGGGTTCGCTGCACGTCAACGTTGTTAAAACTCTATCTTGCATATCTCTGATTACAAACTAGAGGTACAATTTCATGGATATAGCACTCAAATGTCAGTATCTTGAACTTTGAAGTTCTGAAATAAGTAATAGTTCCAAATGTTGGGATCAGAAATCTGCAACCCACAGTAAGATAACGTGGTGAACAATTATTAATCTATTTGTCTAATTTCATAAAACAAAAATTGACTCGAATAATTAGGAATTTAAACCTTGTATCACGGTGGGTTTCACAAACATACAACTCACATGCACACATGCGCAAAGACACCTAGTGATCCACTTTGATCACACCTCCGCTATGCGTAAGAGGCCTGTTCTTAAAGGACGCAATTACTGTTAATTATAAAATATATCGTAAACACATTTAACGTGATACGATACGAAATTAGGATTAAGTATGTGATAAATAATACTCGCAAGTAAATACTGAAATAGTGTAAGAACATCCTACGCTCATCTTAATTAACTTCGACCATTTTTATGATTTGCTTAGATATAATATAACACAACAACAAAGTCGTAATGGAAATATAAATTCGCAAAATAAACGCCACATCAGTTACAGGTACCGCACGTAATATGCTTAAAAGAAAATTGAAGCGTGATGTTGAATGCTGCATTTCATATTTATAATTATGAAAAGTACAGTCAATTAAAATATATTTACCCTTTTAAAAACCACATGAACACAATTAAGTGATGTAAGCTCTATTATAAATTACAAAAAGGCGAAGTAGTTTACTAACTGCTGGCGCTTTGACAATTATGATGCAAGAAAATTATTTTCACAAAATGTCAACGCTTTTTAATAAACAAAAGGTAGAGCTGTAAGTCGCAGCGTTTTTGTTGGTGACTGTACTTCAGAATCAGCAGTCGAGTGTTATTACCTTATTTTCGAGTACTGTGAAGAGTAAACAAATTAACATGGTACAAGTGCTTTATGATACGGAAATGAGAATAGGCCGAGTCGGCCTCGCCTCGACCGGGAAACCGTTTGAGTGCTAGGAAATTGAGTTGAGTCGAGTTACGGCACCCAAGCGAGATGCAAATGTGTATGCGTGTAATGAACGCTTACGTATTCATACTTACGAGTTGTCACGTCTACTTGAGCTCGGCTTCCCGTCGTGACACGCTCTCGTCTTGTATTACAGATACAACACTAAATTGGTCTCGTAAATATATTTCATATACAACAACTGAACGATTAATGTCAGGATTATGATTTGAGACATTTTGGAAATTGTTTGGCATTTTTCAACATTTTCGATAGCATTTGTTTGATATTTTTAATAAAGAAATAAATTGACCTGCAAAGAACGATTCAGTGCAGGGATAGATATATTTTTCTTTTAAAATATGTCATTAATCTTAAAGCAATGCAATCAACTATATTTAATCTGCAAAAAACGAAATCGAAACTCAATTCTCTGAACTGGCTTAAAATGTTGATAAACATGCAGATTAAAAAACGAAGTGTCGAAAAGATTACTTTCGATTTATTTAATCAATTTTCCTTTAAAAGTTCAAGAAAATTTATAACTTTTAGCCTAAAACGTTTTCCATTTAACTCGTTCTGCCTTACTTACGTTTAGAGGTCCACAGTCCAATTCAACTTGTACCTTAAACCTAAGTAATAGAATATGTATTTATTTATACTCCTGTCTTGTTCATGCCTTTTGTTTGGCATATGGAAACATTTCGTATTGAATTAGTTCAACATCAGCCTGAAAGTACAAACCGCTGAGCAAGCAATATCCGCAGACATCGGCCATGCCCGACTTGGCATATGGTGCCTCCGATCGCAGACAAACGTACAAACTTTGTATTCATCTGTCGGCTTCATATATTACTCAACTGTTCCCAACAAAGACGTCTGGAGCTCTGGGCATCAATAGAGTTGCTTTAATTGTAAGTTAGTTTCTCATTTGTTCTTTTGCTGTATGTACATTGCCTACTTGGACATTCAATAGGTTGGTCTATAGAGGTTTTATTCCTTTTCTCTAACGTTATAGTATTGGTCTATTGAGTGTCTAAGGAGGTTTTAATGTATTTGCAGATCAAATAACTTGGGAACAAACATTAAGTCTTCGCTAATTAGAATACGGAACAGTTAACAGTTATACGTACGATGGCAACTTGAACACCATTCAATCCTTCTGTTTTTAGGCAGGCATCAATCTAATCTACGTAATTTAACTTTCTAATGATACTTAAAATTCTTCTCGGTAGAAGCTTTCTGCGTAATTCCGTTCGTTGAGTTTGCAGGCTAAGTTTTCATGGACCAACTGTGAGAGAAAACTTTGATGAATATTGTCAGCTCTTTTTTTCGAAACTAATTAGTAGAAAATAAATATTTAGTTTCTTATGAGGACAAAAGTTAGTGACTAAGTTAGGAATACCTTTTCTTATAAAATATATCTAGCGTCCATCCATATATTTTACAAAAGTTTTACTGATTTTTTACACACTTTCCGATGACGTATTGTCATAGCAGAGCAAACCTTTACAACAAAAAATTGAATGGAGCAAAGTGTGTTGAAACGGCAAATTGTATTTTGCCATGAAACAAAAGCGTGGAGGTATAGTACACTTCAAAAGTCGCCCATTGAATTCCCATTGTTTCCTATACATGGAATATTTCCTATATATTACAAACGCGGATATCAATATGTAGTTCAAATATGGGGATACACCTTACAAAAATCCATGCATTTGTACTGCGGGTAAGCTTCCAAACGCTAAGCCAATCAGGGGGCTTACTCTTCAAGCTAATTTTAATTCCAATCCAAAACCAATGCGATTCCAATGTCAATTTTGAGTCACGTGATCCGGTACTCTTGAATACAATATTGTCAGCATTGGATTGAAATCGGGATTGCCCCGAGATTGTTTTGTTAGAAGTGAAGTTAGCTACGTTACGGGCTGCTCGAGTGTTGTTCAAGTCTTGACGATTAACCGGTAATAGGTCTTTAAAATGCTATATCTTTTTAATAACAAAACTGATTTATAATATGTGATATAAATAATTGTTAATTTAAATAATTTTTAATGTTTCCAATACATTGGGAGTAAAAAAAATTAAAATTATTAAATCAACCACGGCTTTGGCTGTATGCGGAAGAATCGTTGCCTACACTGTTTAAAAAATGTCAAGTGGCGCGTAAAGTTACCAAATTTTAATTTGATGTGGTTCTGTGAGTGGAGTGCGAGTTAGTTGGAACATTAAAATTGCATTAAGTTCCTTTTATTATTAAAATAATTTGTGTCCGTTAAGTTACTTAAATAGATAAAAGTAAAGTTTTAAAGAAGTGGTAAGTAAACATACAATTTTACTGTATTGCTGTATAGATAAACGTTTTTAATTATTCATCAGTAAAATATTGTAATTATTACCTGATACATGGTTAATAGAAGTATTCCAATTTTAGCTAAAATGACGAATCGACCAACGTATTCTCAAATAGAATGTTTGGTGGAATTCCTGGAGCAAAATCCAGGCATAGCCAAAGGCTTGCTTCGGACCAGTCAAGCCAAATTGGAAACGAAGCGAAAATGGGCAAGCTTGGCAACCTCCTTGAATTCTATTGGAGGTGCTAATAAAGATGGTCAAGGCTGGGCTAAAGTATTAAAAAATCAATTAGACATTAGAATCACTATTATCAGGCAGTAATTAAATAGCAAGTAATTTCATTAACATTAATGCATGTTTTAGTATTGGGCTGAGAAGAAATGTGGTTTGAAGAAACAGTGCGCACAACTCTCATCTTCAATGAGGCGCACTGGTGGTGGGACAGCAGACAACTTGCCAACATTGTCTGCTCTAGATAAAAGGTTGGTGGCAGTGATGGGTGGACAAGAGTTTGCGACTGGCAACTCAAGCTTGGCAGTCAATCCATTTCCTGAATTGGTATGTCTATAAAATTTAAGACAACTGTGATATTTATTAATACATTATATTTTATTTATGAAATAACAACAACATATCATTTTATTATTTCAGCCGAGATCTGTTGGTACAGAACCACAGGTTGTTGAAGAAGAGGTAAGCCACCATGACGTCATGGAAATGCAGTTCGAGCAACCGGTGCATGTTCCCCTATACTTGGCACATCACATAGTGAAATAATACCAGAAACCATAAGTAAGTCTTGACGCGATATGATTCTAGTGCTAATTTTGTATTTTTCTTTCCTATTCAAAGAGTATACTAAAATAAACCTTTGCATAGTTGTGATTTGTATTCAAGCAAAGGATACACTCCAAATACCTTTAGTCAGTCACGCAACCCAACTTAAGTGTGTAACATTTAAAGTGCTTTGGCACTTATCACGTTACGAGCTATGGCATAAGACTTGTTTTTTGTAACAACAGTTTGACACTACTTGAGTAAATTTATGGAGATTCAATTTGTTTATATTTATTTCAGTACCTGTGACCACGCCACTACAGACTACGCCTCTGTTGAGTAACAATCCTCCACGACGGCGACGCCGGTCTTTAACTCAGAGGCAGGATACAGTGACGATGGAACGGTTTGCCATGATGGAAGAGCGACGGATTGAAGCCGAAACGACAACAGCCCAAGCATTAGTTCAACTGTCACAACAAATTGGCAATATTGCAAGGGCTTTAACATCTATAGCTACAGCAATTTCAGACGTAGCCAGAAAAATGCCAGAACCTTAAGAAAGGCATCTTAACAATTTTTTTTTTCAGCAAAGACCTCCCTTAGATTTTTTTTATGTATTAAATCGTAAAAATACTAGTTAAACATGCTAGTTAAATGAAGATTCCTAAAATGTTCGTAATCAAGCAAAATGTTCATAAAAAATAAACAAAAAGTTCTTCCTAAAACGCTGTCAGCTGTTGTCTCTAAATAAATGTATAAGGTATAGATTAGGTTATAGTAGGTAATTAAAAGATTTATTTTATTAATGGTTGTTTTCTTAGAAATTGATAATTTATTTCTTGAAGAACAACATTTACAATAATGTCTTACATTCTAAAAAGTTCTTATTTTACCTATTTAATAATGTTTTGCAAAAAATATCAATTGTTATTAAAAGTAGGACACTACGGAAATATAAATAATTATTGTTAATGCTGCATATATTATATAGTATAGCATATATTTTAATCTTATGTTATTTTAATACTACCATGCAAAAATAGTTTGAAACAATGCTTTTACACCTATAATAATATATTATAAACCTACCTACTTAGCTTTCTACCACTTCACCTTTATAAGGTACGATGAGAACCTTATAAAGTTTTAGGCTACCTTCTGCTTGCCCACAACTGCTGAACTAAAACATTTCGCTTTTCGATGCCTTGTCTTAGTTCAGCAGCTGTGCTGCTAGTTGATTCTTGAGAAGTTACAGTTGGGTAATCATTCCCATATTCAGCTGTATTCTCATCTTGGTCAAAAATAAATCCTATTGATACACATGTTGTGTAAAACACAACAAGCATTAATTATTTTGGCTGCTACATCAGGATGATAATGTAGAACCCTATGCCCGATTAAGCACCGCCACCGGTTTTTGAGGACACCAATGGTACGTTCTACGGTATTCCGTGCAGTGCAGTGTAACTTGGTGTAATATTCCTCAGGGGACCCTTGATGAGCATCTACAATAGGTGTCATCATGTATTCCCTCTGGGCATACCCGGAATCACCTGCAAAGTAAAATAAATTAAAATGTATTCACAATCAACAAAACTACAATCTCAGATTAACTATTTAAATAACTTGCCTAGTAAAAATACAGTTTCCCCATTATTATTTAATTCAATTAAATGTTGTTTCACAGGATGCTGATTCCAGACGAAACTATCATGTGATGCTCCTCCAAATGAAGCGTCTACTGACAGTATTCTTAAGTCTGAATCAGCTATCTGAAAATATATAAAACAAAGATATTTAACTAATTTCATAAGCAATGAATTACAATTCAGTAATAACCAAAAATATTGACTAACAATCATAACATTTCTTGAATGAAAATGTTTGCGATTAAAAAATCTCTCTTCATTTTCTGATGGTCTAATTATGGCTATATGAGTGCCATCAATGCATCCTATAACAGATGGTATACTGAATTTTTCAAAAAATCTGAAACAAGACATGTTACATAGTTACTGCTATTGTAAAATCAATGCACATTGAACATAAAACATTATTAAGTTCAATAAATGAGTTGGGTATTTCTCATTACCTACCTCAGTTTTACAGCATCTCTTTCACGACGAGTTTGAGGAAACTTGATCCATTTCCTTTGTATTAAGGGATGGTTAAGAGCTGCTGTTACCTCTCGAATAGAACGAGAAGTAGATTGCTGACTCATTAGGGTCCCATAACTGCCTCCAACTAGCCTTTGGTAACTCCCAGTAGCATAAAAGGACAATGCCACTAAAAACCTATGAAAAATAAGTACTTATTAAGCTATTGATCTTGTAAACAAATGTCATGATAACATTGCTAGGTCATGCATCAAATTGAACTTATTTACTTACCTTATATTTTGGTAATAAATCACTTCTTCTCTTAGGGGATTGCATAAAAGGCTTTATGTTTTCGAATATTTCGTGAAACAAATCCTTGCTCACCCTATAATTGGCTTTAAACTCGTTTTCATTCATCGAAAACGCTTTCTCCGTATAACGCATCATCCGACGCTCATCTCGTCTTTGTTTCAGTTGTTTTTTATGGAAATTTAACGAAACACTGTACATTACCGCCAATCGTGCCATATTAAACACTTTTATCGAAAGAAAACCACGTAAAACACAAAACAATTTCTTAAAAGTTACTCTTTAGTAATTGGAAAAATCACAATCAACAATCAATCCCACCGTAATATTGGCGCAATAAGCAGCTGTCAAAATAAACTCAAGAGTACCGTTTAGCGCCCAATCCGATTTCAATTAGTTCCCCATAATGAACACGCAATTTCAAACCAATGTGGCGCTAGCATCGAACTCAAGAGTGCGAAACGTCACAATTCCAATGTCGACCGATCGGAATTGAAATCAAGAGTAAGCCCCCAGATCGTCTAAAAGTACTAAACTATACGCCGCTATTTCGAGTAACATTTACAACCGGATAACTGGCTGTCCAGACTTAGATATTATACGAGATCGTAACATAGGTGAGCTTCTATTAGGATTTTATCACCGTAGTCTAGTCTGAAAACATTATGTACCTTCAGGTAAATAATAAACACGAAACTGAACAAGCCTATGCCGACAAAATGAGTATATCATTCACTATAGCCAGAAAACATCCAACTTTCCCAAAATAACTACCTACTATCTTCCAATCCATTACTATTTTCGGCCATCATGGTAGTTACCGAAGCGGGCTATTGTCGTAAACATCGTTAAATGCGATTCAAATAAGGGATAGGTAAACTGGACTCAAGGGAGCTTTGGAAGTAGGAATAAATACATTGAAGCATCCATTATTCAACAGGTAAAGGTTTATTGGTAGGTGTTCATCGGAGATAGATTTCGATAGCAGTTCGTGGTCCTATCGCGGACTGGCTGGATGCCAACGACATGACGCGATTGGCATGCAGATGCTTCGCTTCTAGACATGTCTGAGGGATGCCTGGAGTCATTTGGAATTACTTTAAGAACAGTTGGGAGAACATTCTATACAGTTCTTTGTACCCTTTATAGGTGAGAAGAATTATTGCTCTTATTTCGTACGTAAAGGTCAGCATTTCAATAAATTAGATTGGATGGTGATGTGTTGAGGTCGACACGAAAACCCACAGAGAACGATGTGTCGTGGGTTCCATTCCCGCATAGGACAAGCGATCCACGAATGCTTGTCCAGAATTTGGGTGTTTTTGCGTATGTGACTTGAACGTTTGTGAAACACCGCTTCACAAGGATTTAGTTCCTTAATGAGAAAGAGATTAAATAAGAGACTTAAAGATAATTCCTTCATGCCTGAGAGATTAAAAAAAAGACTAATAATTAGCATTCGCAGTTCATTATATACCATAACTAGCTGTTGCCCGCGACTTCGTCTGCGTGGTTAGAAGATATAAGTTATGACTTTTTCTTCGCTCCTATTGGTCGCAGCGTGATGATATACATAAAGCCTAAAACCTCCCTCGATTAATGGTATATTCAACACAAAAATATTTTTTCAATTTGAACCAGTAGTTTCTGAGATTAGCGCTTTCAAACAAACAATTAGTATATACATAGTACATATATAGTATATACATAGTAATTAGTATATATATAGTACAATTAGTATATAGATGCCAACGATATCTTCGCTACGTTTCATCGATTTTTAATTTCTCGCGCGGAGATTTTAATATTACGATAACTCATTACCTATTTACGTTTTTGGCGTAGTGTAAAAGGCAATTTGTTCTATATTACATGCATAATATATCTAACTTATTTATTTGGATAAGGATTAATACTGTATTGTTAAAAAGAGGTTCGTAAGTAACCAATAATTTTACTGTATTAAGAAAACACATAAAAATGGTTATTGTGGGTTATCCTTGGAAGATACACATATACCACCGCGGACTTTTTTGTAGATCTATTAAAGAGGTACAAACTTGCCATACATTGTTTTGTTGTAACTCGAAAGGTTTTGGCAGCGTTCTCGATGAAAGCTCTCGAATGGCTTAATTTTTTCCGACATGTTTAACTAATATCGCTGTAATATCGTCAGTTTACACAAAACCTAAACTTATTATACACTAAAACCTTCCTCAAGAATTGCTCTATCAATCGTTGAAAACCGCATAAAAATCCGTTCAGTACTTTTCTAGTTTATCGCGAACAGACAGACAGACAGACGCGGCGGGGGACTTTGTTTTATAATATGTAAGGATAGCTGTTGCCCGCGACTTCGTCTGCGTGGTTAGAAGATATAAGTTATGACTTTTTCTTCGCTCCTATTGGTCGCAGCGTGATGATATACATAAAGCCTAAAACCTCCCTCGATTAATGGTATATTCAACACAAAAATATTTTTTCAATTTTAACCAGTAGTTTCTGAGATTAGCGCTTTCAAACAAACAATTAGTATATACACAGTACATACATAGTATATACATAGTAATTAGTATATATATAGTACAATTAGTATATAGATGCCAACGATATCTTCGCTACGTTTCATCGATTTTTAATTTCTCGCGCGGAGATTTTAATATTACGATAACTCATTACCTATTTACGTTTTTGGCGTAGTGTAAAAGGCAATTTGTTGTATATTACATGCATAATATATCTAACTTATTTATTTGGATAAGGATTAATACTGTATTGTTAAAAAGAGGTTCGTAAGTAACCAATAATTTTACTGTATTAAGAAAACACATAAAAATGGTTATTGTGGGTTATCCTTGGAAGATAGACATATACCACCGCGGACTTTTTTGTAGATCTATTAAAGAGGTACAAACTTGCCATACATTGTTTTGTTGTAACTCGAAAGGTTTTGGCAGCGTTCTCGATGAAAGCTCTCGAATGGCTTAATTTTTTCTGACATGTTTAACTAATATCGCTGTAATATCGTCAGTTTACACAAAACCTAAACTTATTATACACTAAAACCTTCCTCAAGAATTGCTCTATCAATCGTTGAAAACCGCATAAAAATCCGTTCAGTACTTTTCTAGTTTATCGCGAACAGACAGACAGACAGACGCGGCGAGGGACTTTGTTTTATAATATGTAAGGATAAGGATAAGGATAAGGATAGCTGTTGCCCGCGACTTCGTCTGCGTGGTTAGAAGATATAAGTTATGACTTTTTCTTCGCTCCTATTGGTCGCAGCGTGATGATATACATAAAGCCTAAAACCTCCCTCGATTAATGGTATATTCAACACAAAAATATTTTTTCAATTTGAACCAGTAGTTTCTGAGATTAGCGCTTTCAAACAAACAATTAGTATAAACATAGTACATACATAGTATATACATAGTAATTAGTATATATATAGTACAATTAGTATATAGATGCCAACGATATCTTTGCTACGTTTCATCGATTTTTAATTTCTCGCGCGGAGATTTTAATATTACGATAACTCATTACCTATTTACGTTTTTGGCGTAGTGTAAAAGGCAATTTGTTCTATATTACATGCATAATATATCTAACTTATTTAGTTGGATAAGGATTAATACTGTATTGTTAAAAAGAGGTTCGTAAGTAACCAATAATTTTACTGTATTAAGAAAACACATAAAAATGGTTATTGTGGGTTATCCTTGGAAGATAGACATATACCACCGCGGACTTTTTTGTAGATCTATTAAAGAGGTACAAACTTGCCATACATTGTTTTGTTGTAACTCGAAAGGTTTTGGCAGCGTTCTCGATGAAAGCTCTCGAATGGCTTAATTTTTTCCGACATGTTTAACTAATATCGCTGTAATATCGTCAGTTTACACAAAACCTAAACTTATTATACACTAAAACCTTCCTCAAGAATTGCTCTATCAATCGTTGAAAACCGCATAAAAATCCGTTCAGTACTTTTCTAGTTTATCGCGAACAGACAGACAGACAGACAGACAGACAGACGCGGCGGGGGACTTTGTTTTATAATATGTAAGGATAAAATACTAGGTTAGAGTAATAAACTATATAAATACCGCTTTCTATAGAAAATTCGGTCTGCCAAGCTGTTACGTAACAGCGCCACCAATATTATCAACTATTTAATACCCACTTTCAATAACTATTACCGTCTATTTTCATATAAACAGAACCTTTACAAGTAACATTCAATACTGTTGTTATTATCGAAACTAATAGGAAAGTAAACAGATTATTCAACTCGTTAAAATACAAATAAAACACGGAGTTACAGAAGAATCTGTTACTTGTAGAAACTTTTGGTTTACTTATATATCTTGTTTATGTAATGAAACCTAAGAAATGGAGAACCTATTACTTGGAGTTGTTAATCCTAACTGGCATTATTGTTGCGAACTTGTGTTTTTTTTTGTTCCGTTTTCGTCAGGCCAAACGGTTCATAGGCAACACCTAAAACTTCAAGAACGGACATAATAAACTTTTTGCTGCAGTAAAACCACATTAGTTAAACTACAATAAAAAATAATATTAATATTTTTACTTAAACGACACTCACATAATCATTCCTTTTTTTCAAAAAAAAACGTTTTGAAACTCATATAAGTGGAAGCTAATAACGTCATTAATTACCGTTGTGATAAGTGACGTCACACGACAATTTAGCTAAATATGTCATCTTCAATCTTTTTTCATTTAAGCGCTAAAAGATATTTCTATCCCATATATTTTGGAAATATATCGAACAGGCTAATTCAATTTTAGCCAAAAGATTTTTATTTTTATTAACTATGCTCGGACATGATTTATTCAATCACCCTAAGTTCTTCAGATAGCCTGTTTCCATCACGTTTTCGGCAGGAGTTATAAGTTTACGGATTGTAATGAAGCTGTTAAGAGACGCTCAAGTTCCGGCCAGCCGCCGAACCGCTTCTGTGTCCGAGTTGCCCACACAACTTAGTTAGCGAGCACTTGGTTCGCGACCATTGAAAAACTACGGCGTGGGGTCTGCTACACGTAACCAAAGATGATATCGTTATCTTAAAGATTTCTGCATTCAATTATATAAGAAATCAATTGCATGTGGGATTTGTAACACGGAGGGCTTTAGACTATACTATACTAGCTTTTCGCCCGCGGCTTCGCCCGCGTCGATGTCGGTTATATCGTGTTTCCAAGAGAACTCTTCAAAAGTCGGCGATAAAAACTATCATATGTTCTCTCTCAAGGTCAACTCTACCTCTGTTCCAAATTACATTAAAATCAGTTCTGTGGTTTAGACGTGAAAGCGTAACAGACAGACAGACAGACAGAGTTACTTTCGCATTTATAATATTAGTAGGGATTTGATTTAACAGAACTCCAGCTTCGTACAAAAATATTTTGCTATTCCAATTTATGTTGGTAGACGGGATCTCTGAAAACTCCTCGCGGTGCCATTACCACTTTTCCAACTTTAGCACGACCGAGTTTACACAAGTCTATAAAATTTTATGCTACAATATCTGGGTAAAGCATTGGAAACAAGTTAGTGCTGTGGGCCTACCACGAAGTCCTAAATTAAGACTATGAATATGAGGAAGCGAGACGGCATCATACATGACATAGCGCGGCATCTCTCTTTCACGACTGTTACAATCTTAGTTAAGGATATCGTGGTAGGCTTTCCTTACTCGCGAATGTGAATACGACCACTGGCGACTTCTGCTCTTAAATTATTTGTTTATTTATACGTCTGTCTTTCGGGTATAAAACTTTTATGCGTCGTGATTTTCAGTGACTGCTAACAGTTGACTTTACAGTAAAGTGAGATTCCATAGAAAGATTTTGGGGTTTATGCACTATTTGAGGTTTACAAAAGTCAAGGGTAACAGCTAGTCGTGCATACTACTAGCTTTTACCCGCGACTTCGTCCACGTGGATAGAAGATATAACTAAGGATTTTTTGAAATCGGATTAGTTTTTAGAGTCCACGCAACTTCTGTCCATATTGGTAAGATTTTTCATAACTGCTCGTCTCTTTCTAAAAATGGTGTGATTTTATATCCTCCTTGAAAAAAATATGGAGGTAGGAAGATCACCATACAGAATCCGCCAATTCATTTACATCGATTTTCCCTTGGGAATAAGATATAATCTCGTAGTAAAATGTAGCCTATGTGTTAATCCAGGGTATCAGCTAACTCCATACTAAATTTCATTGAAATCGATTCAGCCGTATCGACGTGAAGAAGTAACAAACATACACACACACTCACAAACTTTCGCCTTTATAATATTAGTGGGATTATGTGAAAACAAAGTATTTTATAAGTAATATAACAAAAAAATGTAAGAGTAAGTGGTTTGGATATCCAAAATAGGTAGTTTTTAAATAAACGGAATGAATGATAATTATGTGCCAATCCAGATTCTTCAGTTCCTGCCTGTACAAAGATTAAACTTCAGTATTTTTTGTTTCATATTTAAAAAAACATTTTAAAGGTTAAATACCTTCAGTATGAATGTAAAATTAAAGTGTAAACAAAAATGCAAACAAATTGCTTTTAATTGTCATTTTTAGGTATTCTTTTCTGTACCAGGCATATTCAGATAAAAACAACCAGCTACCACAAATACCCCAACTGAACTCCCATTAAAAAACAAATAAAACAGTACCAACAAAATTAATTGCTGCAGTTTTAAATTCAATATAAGTTTATCAAGTGTTGTTCGGGGGTCGTGTGTGACGTCCCACGTCGGGCGACAATTACGGAAGTTTGCTGTGGTGCCTTTTATTCCTCACAAACATTTAAGTGCCGACGCTGGAGGTCACGAACATGTTATAATTAAGTTTTTGAAGCTATGGCTGTAAGTAGAAAGAGATTTAGGTAGAATTAAAACGTAATTATCTTTATTTTTTGATGGATGAAGTGCTATGAAGAAGAGAGCATAGTTAAAAAATAATTTCTCATCAAAAATTGGAAAAACTCATCCTGTAGTAAGGTAATTATGTACAGAAAATAAAGAATAACGTTGAAATTTTCACCATACAATTTCAGGCATTCAGTAACTAAGCAACATTCATAACATACTTTTAAAGGTGGACAATGACGTAACACCATCTACTGGAAAATTAAACCAAGTTATTAATGGCACAGCTTAAAGTTGTCTTCTACTGAAAGAATAACATTCATTATACCGCTAACAATAAAAAAGAACACAAAAAGAACAACAAACGCATTAAGACGTCACTCAATCATTACGCTCGCAATACGCCTTACATATTTAGACAAAGAATAACATTAATATGAACCTACAAACACATTATTATAAATCGTATTATACTGTGCATTTAATTTTCACGACAATTAGTTCAACACGGCACTGTGTATGCTCGAAGCAAACATGCTTAGTTAGACGATAAACAAAGTAATTGTCGCTAAACGATTCCACTCTTTGAGACAAGGGAAAGTTATTTGGAAAAGGCATTTGAAAATTTTGATTTAAAAAATATCAATCCTTTACTTGCAGTAAGGATGTATTACGATTTACTTAGTTTTCCTATTTCATCCTAATTTGATGGAATTTAAAATAAATTTCAAGCAGAAATATTCTAAAACATTACGAAATATGAACAATTCTAATATGTAAAGTATTAACTGACTCAATATCTAATTGCATTGTTACGTTAATAACCTACAAATCTAAATTATCAGATATTTGAACTAACAAATATTTGATTGAATTACCAAATAATTATAACCTCATTATCTAATGCAAGCAATATTTGAATACATAAAATATTTTATGCATTTTTCTTGTACTTTGAACTTATTTATTAACTTTGAATCGAACGTTATTAGAAAGGTTTAATATATATTTTGTATAAATAAATAAGTAGGTATATGTAATAGGCACTGATTTATCATTCACTAACAGAAATACTTTTTTGTAGGCAAAGTAAAAAGAACCCAAGGTATAGTGAATCGGCGCATTTCACTCCAACTCGTATAAATTAACAGCAATGCTTAGTCATTAAGTACCGGTTAAAAGTTCATAAAGTATGATAACAATAACTTTTGATATAATGTAGACATTTATTCGGCAAATAAGTATAAAACACGATGGATACGTAGAAAACCTCATTAAAAACTTTAAAGGGTGAGGTCCATTCGTTATTTATAATTTTTGACAGAATGAAACATTTCGCGCAATAATTACGGACTGAAATCCAGGTCTCATTTAAAAAACATCTTCGCTTTCTGTAAAGCTTTAATGTTTTGCAATACGCATTTAAATATTATCAAAAGCTTGAATAAAATTCAAACGATATTAGAAGACAAAAAGGTTTAAACAAAACCTCTTTGTTTTTTTCCATCACATCACGAGAACTAAATTCAAAACTTTTCAAAATACTGTGACCTCAATTACAGCGTGCTGCTATGTACTAGGAACTGAAGTTGGTCAGTTAATTTTGAAACTTCAGAAGCGATAATAAGCTGTGACACTTGACGGTACGTCGGGACACTGGAGCGACGCCAAGTGCTCTGACCATGGCGTATTCAGTTCACCTCATTCGTTTACTGCACTTACAAACACACAACAAGCAATGACTGGATTTATTTTGAATGGTTGATGGATTTGTGCCAGTCAACTTTATGTAAGAAAGCATCTAAAGTTATACGTATCAGTTTTTAGTTTCAACATGTTATCAACATCAATATTATGTACTTTAATAATGACTTGTCTGAACAGGGCAACTTCTAAAATTTAAAAAGTTGAAGCTCGAAGCAAACTCCTTATCACGATACTAATAAATCACCGTAAAACATAAAAGCTTGCTCAGAAAATGTTAGATAAAACTTTAAAATATTGGTCTAGCTCTGCACACGGACCTAAATCGCATAAAAATGTCACCGTTCTGCCGGTCACGGGTCAGCCTCTACTGCGAGGCCGTGACCACAGCCGGTCGGCCGGAATGATTCCGCCAAAACCTCGGGAAATACAAAGATATCGCACAATTCAGTTTCCCTTGTCACAGTTTTGAGCTACAGAGAGGTTTTAGACTGAAACTAGCAGCGCTGTTCTGAAATAAAGGATTAAAAAGTATGGATATAAAAAAAAATAGTATTTGATATTTCTTATTTTATGTAAATATAAATTGTTGTGTTACGATCGTATCCAGTCGTAGTAAACTGAATGTAGAGCATTGCACTATTATTCTAGTTAGCGATATCTAATATTAGTCGCAGTTGGCAAAACAGCTGTGATAATGTGTGCATGAAAGTTTCGCGAGGTGCATCCCGCCGTGCAAACACGGTGCGAACGGGAGTTTGATATAGTGATACCGGGAATACGGGTTCCGAATCCCATGTGATGTTTACCATGTGTCGAGTAAACACCTACGAACGACCGACAAACTTGTAATGCGACAGCTGCGCGCGCTGAATCTCATTGTTCCAATTCGCTACTTTTATTCCGGAAAATCTCATCTCTATAATGCTGCAGCGACGGGGCGAGTATACAGTTCTCTCCCATATTCCTAACTTTAGTATATCGACCGAAAGTCAAGTTCCGTAAATACTCGGTCGCATCTAAAACTGGGAGTATCAAAACAAATTTCGAATACGGTTTTCCTCTTGCAGGAGTGTACGTGACGGTTGTAATAATAATATTAATTCTTGGGAACGCTGGAGCCGTGTTCCGGAAATTCGAAACTCTAAAGGCGACTGTTAACATCGGTGAGTGAGTTTACGACTGAGATATAACTTTTTGCGAATGTTGTGGAATACAAATTTAAAGTGTGACGTATTTTGCAGGAGCTATATTCCCCCCGAATACTGTGACGGAGGTGGCGTTTGCATCCGCTCTGGCTCGGGCTTCGATGGAGAGCGAGCGTTACCATTATGTTATGAAAGCTGTATACGCTCCGTTCGGTGATAGTTTTACAGCTTCTAAAGCAGGTATATAAGATCTGCGTACATATATGCATGTATACAATACCCCCTCCTATACACACACACAAACACACACGCTGGTATAAAAGTATACACCCTATGTACACCTATAGTTGAACTAAACATATTACTCTACATTCAGGTTATTAACGACCATTGTTCAAACACATTACGTAAACCGATACTCCAAAATCGACTAATATTATGTATGTCAACAGTATTTAGTAGGAACAAACAATATACTCGATTAATTCTCGGCAATACACGTTAAACATACAAACGGGTGATGAATTTGGCAAGTACCAATCACAATAGGTTCAGACAAAACAGTTTAAACTATTCTGTGTGTTATTAAATGTACAATAATGTAATTTTGTACATACTAAATTGATTTGAATTCAGTTGCAGCTTTTGTATTGCTGTTGAATAGGTAAATTTGTATTAATAGTTAAAGTAGTTATTCTCTTCATTATTTCATCCTAGCTTTTTCCCATCTATGTTGTAGTCGGCTTCTAGTCAAAACGGATATAGCTAAGTACCAGTGTTTTACTAGGAGTTACAGCCTATCTGACCTAGTCAATCTAGTTACCAGTAACCTGGGCAAAATGACACTTCTTAGTAACACTCGTCAGGCTTTCTGTCTTCAAGCCAGCCAGCGACTGTCAAAAATGTTTAAATAACAGCCAGGATTCACAATTAACTGTGTGCTTCGACCATCCACGGACAGACCGAATCAAGTATAGCTTAACCTGTGTTCGATCAACTTTTTCAGCAGTAATTTAACCACGAGGTCTTTCAGGATACTCTTCCATATATTGCAATTAATAATAATATTAGAAAGATAGTACAAAATCATTAAATCATTCACCTACTCCTACGGAATATTTTCTCTAGTAATAGCCTTCTTTCAATAAGTTTTTGTGAAGGCTGTCAATGTATTTCTGTCACCTACTCAGAGACCTTTTTCAACGAGGTCCTAACATCACAAACTGTTTGAATGTTAAGGATAAGTGCATGTAACGTGCTACGATTAGGTGCCGCACGTGACCGACGTGTTCTGAATCGAGTTTCGAACGTTTGAAAAAAATTATAAATGCATGCTAGATTTGAAACTCGGCCTTTTGACTTGCTTCGATTACTTTATAGAACAGTTAGTTAAGTAAAGTGTCAAATATGTGTGAATATTAAAAATATTCTAATTTATTTATTTTTATTTTTCAAACAAATTCGATATGGTTTCAAATTAATCAATTTTTATAACGTACATAAAGCCCTTTATTGAAACCTCTCAATCTTTTGCATATCTGGCGCTTGACACAGAACTAAAGATTTAAAATCCCATAAATTAGTATTTGGTAATTGGTTTTCAATGTATTACGAATCTGGTAAAACCAGTATGCGACACGAAAATATCATAAAAAGACACTCAGAACAATAAAACAAACTTAAAGACATGGCAATGTTATAAGTAACATACGACGTATATCCGCAGCTTGTGAGTTGATATCGAGCGGCGTGATCGCGGTTTTCGGACCCACTGACCCGGTGTCCGCATCAGCCGTCGAAGCTCACTGCCGGGCCGCAAGGATACCACATATACAAGTACGTAGTTATATGTCTATACGATGTAATTTAAGAACACCAGTCTAAAATAAGAGATATTTGCACAAGCGTTAATTATGGTAGGAACGTAATCCCTCAAAAGTGATACACGGTGATAATCTTTTTTAGGATTTTGAAACCCTAAGGGTAAAGACGGAACCTTATTAGGTACTGAGGATCCGCAGTGTATCCTTTCGTCTGTCACCAGGCTGTATCTCAAAAACCGTGATAGAATAGACAATTGAAACATTCCGTAAAGCACCGTTCATGAGATTTGTTTAATTGTTGCTTATTGATACCAAACCCTAAGTGCCGCGTGTCTGACTCGGACTTACCCTCTTATACCCTCTATATTAAATTGAGTCGACTCCAGTTAGGTACTGCTTATTCAAAACAAAAACTTCATAAAATTGCTTTCATCCTTCTAGACTTGCAACTTCATTAAACCGTCTACAAACCCCATTCAATCGATCTCATAAATAACCTGCTGTGAAGCAACGAATACTATCCACAGATTTAAGACGAACTCCACCATTAACATTAAACTAAGTTCTTCCACTTTGAGTTTCATTTCAGTCAAGAATCGATGTCACGGTTACATTTAGAACGTATTTTGTTTCTTTTTTCGCATTACACGATAAGCTAATCTTATCTTAAATGCCTACCACCATCTCTTACTCGTCTTACTTCAAGATAAGATGTCCTCTAATAATAAAAAAACTATACATAAATCGGAAGAACACAGGTCACTATAACGAAGTATAGTCAGCGGTGTAATCTGCCCTACCGAAGCGACTTGTAAAAGACAAGTTTAATTACCAGGCTGTTTGGCGTCCGCCGCCAGTGCGAGGCACGGAGCAGCCGAGCCCGCCTGGCATCAACTTGTACCCTGAAGCTGTAGCGCTCTCGAAAGCTATAGCAATGTTCATAGCTGACAGCGACTGGAGATCCTACACTCTGTTGTATGATGATGATCATGGTAAGGGGTTGGTCCAAGACATGACGGACAACACAAAATAAAATTGCTTCTCAAAGAAGGTTACGTAACGTTAAATTCTTATACAAAACATTTAGCCACACTTTAGTGGTATCCTATTTAAATAAGCATTTCTAGAAGCAGCAAATAGACTAAAAATTTGTGCATGATAAAATTGTAGCCAATTCTACACACGCAATAATTCTTTTCACATTTTAAATTAAAAACTCTTAGTGCAAACAGTTTATGTAAACATACAAATGCTGGTTGTGTAATATTTTATAAGCCACAAATTAAACTGGAATATGCAACTGTATTTTCCAACATTCATAGAAAATATTTTCATACATTGGCTTTTTCAGTCTTGTACTACATAAAGTGCCGCTAATTGGGTACCGCTGCAGGAATCACGCGCTAACGGATGGCTACTTTTAGATTTAGAAATTTCCTTTGGAAGAATTAATACTGAATTTGGTGATAATACGATTTTTCCGAATGCCTTTTTGTTACATAACGGAAAATATTACCGGTAAAATATATTCAGTTCTTGTATAATCCTTTAATGCTTAAGCTTCATACTGATTCAATGAATAAAACTATTACGAAGCAGCCACGCAATTATGGCGTATTTATTAATTGAACGTGCTTACGTAATTTTTTAATATAAACTCATTTATATCAGTGCGGCACGCCGAGTATTTTTCAATTATGCCACCCCACGGCTCACCAAGGGCGCACCGCATGTAATTATCCTTTGACGAGCAAAATACCTTCTAATACAAGAATAAAAAAATTACGAACGGTCTTCATCTAAGTTTTAGATAAGAATCCATCCATCATCCAATCTTGGAAAAAGAAAACTTATAGACTTTGAGGCATTTAACGCATTTTGGTAATTACAATAGAAAAACGCCTTTATGAGCAGATTTTCCAATTCTGATGACGATTTATTTTAGGTCTTATTAGATTGCAAGAGGTCCTAAAACACGCTGACCCTGAGGTTAAATGGTTGGTACGGAGACTGATACCTGGTGAGGATAATAGGCCTTTACTGAAATCATTAAGAGGTACTGGTGAAACTAGGGTCATACTAGACTGTCCAGCTGATAGAGTACTGGACTATTTGAGGCAGCCAACGAGGTTAAATTTTTTGAAGATTATATGGTAAGTAACGTCACTTATTTTTCAATCAATCATCTCAACCTATCGCTGTTTTTGGTGGGCGAAGGCTTGTCATAAGATATCCAGACTAAAAATACAGATTAATATTATATTTCATCAACAATGTTTATTTTTTTAATATTCCACAATAAAAGTGTGGAGTGTTAAAAAACGCCGTCACAGTACAGCGCCATCTAGTCTCAAACACAACAACTGATAAACGTTCTTTTACATAATAGTTATGTTTTAATAAATACATTATAATGGTTATTATTCAATCATCATCAATATATAAACGACAATCATTAAATACAATACGTTCTAATCATACACTCCTACAAGAGAAAATTAAATTACATACATTTTCCTCAGTCATCAAAGTACAATGAGTATTGACGTTGCGGTTCACTTCGTTTGGACCTGATTTATATCCGCCGATAATTCAGACCTACGCAAAGAGCTGACGCCGATAAGGCTAATAAAGACCGAAAATGAATTACACTAACAAGACTCCTTGCTAACATAATATTATTGAACTACATAATTTTTCTATTTTAGACGTATGTGCTGATGTCATTAGATGCTCACACTCTGGACCTTGGAAGAACTTCGTTACGGATTGTCCAACGTAACGTGTTTGAGGATATTTGATCACTCAGATTCTAGAACTAGATCTTATCTAGCAGATTGGAAAGTCAGAGGCTCGGATGACGTCAAAATTCCTCGTCAAACACATGAAATCACGGTATGTGGAAACGTAATCCAACTAATGATTTTACTTTTAACTATGTGAATATTAATTTTACTTTTAATTAAAATAAGTAATTTATGTGATGATATAATATATTATATTGAAATTGAAATAAGCAATCAAAACTAACACAATTTGGAAATGTAGCATATATTTTAAAATTGTTTTATGCAACAAAATGTGTTACCCAAAATACAATACATTATTTAATCAAAGAGTAATAAACTATATATTTCATTATACTATCAGGTGGAAGCAGCTCTTGCTAGTGATGCAGCGAGACTCATAACTGATGCGGTTGAAAGTGCTCCTGAAGAGTTCAAATTAGAAGCGCAAGAAATCAGCTGCGATAGTGAAGATCAATGGGAAGTCGGAGAGGACTTTACAAACCATTTACTGACGGTAACCACAAGCACATAAATATATTTTCACAGTGTTTTTTTTTTTCAAAAATTTGATTTTACTAGTTTTTTTTTTCTAGAATCCTATTGTTGGCATGACAAACCAAATAACATTAGACAACGTAACAGGCGAGAGAACGAATTTCAATGTCGAAATAATGGAGTTATCTAACAGCGGATTCAACAGCATTGCCAAATGGGATCCAGAGACTGGTTTTTTATATGTTCGGTCCGCGGACGAAACGTCGAGTCGCTTAGCGGAAAAGTGGCAAAACAAAACTTTCAAAGTAGTCTCCCGAATCGGCGCACCTTATTTAGTCGAAGTAACGCCTAAGGAAGGCGAAACCCTCGTAGGGAACGATAGATATGAAGGATACTCAAAAGACTTAATTCACGAAATACTAAAAGAAATACTGCACTTAAATTATGAGATCGAAATCGTACCTGGCAATGGGTATGGGTCATATAACAAAGATACGAAAAAATGGGACGGTCTAGTGGGACATCTTTTAGAAAGGGTTCGTGACTGGCATAACTGTATAATCATGAGATAAGTAAAATGTATGACATGTTCCTAAAACTTTTTTTGCCTCTGTTTTAGAAAGCTGATTTGGCAATTTGTGATTTAACCATTACTTATGAACGACGATCATCTGTGGATTTTACAACGCCTTTTATGACTTTGGGGATAAGTATTCTATATTTAAAGCCGACTCCTCCAGAGCCGGAGCTGTTTTCATTTCTGAAACCCTTTTCAGTTGATGTATGGATATACATGGCAGCTGCTTACTTAATGGTGTCATTATTACTCCATATTTTAGCCAGGTAATATAAATAACAGAAGTACAATTACTTGTTACAAATTTTAGCTTTATCTAACAATGCGAATAACATTTATTTTATTTTAGACTAGCGCCGAATGATTGGGAGAATCCCCATCCTTGTGATAAATCACCTGAGGAGTTGGAAAATATTTGGCACATTAAGAATTCGTGCTGGCTTACAATGGGCTCAATTATGACACAAGGTTCTGATATCTTACCGAAGTAAGTTTAAATCGATGAGAGCAAAATTTACTGCGTCTACTTTTATATTGAAATCGTTTAGTCGCGTTTTTTTAGTTTAGAAATCTCATGCTAGATTTTGGCAATCTGTAATCATAAAGGAGTTATTTTTTAATCAATATTTATTTGTTTATTTACTCTAGAGGTTATTCAACGCGATGGGTCTGTGGAATGTGGTGGTTTTTTGCTCTGATCATGTGTTCGTCATACACTGCAAACCTCGCTGCTTTCCTCACCAACGCTGCCATGGATGACTCCATCAAGGGAGTGGAAGACCTCGCTATGCAAACTAAAATTAAATATGGAACGTTAAAGGGTGGATCTACATACTCATTTTTCAAAGTACGACTATTTCTACCTATAGAATTACTCTTTTTATTTTCATCGTGTACCTTTACCTACGTGTACCTTTGATAAAGCGTTGTTATTTCTGTTTTGCAGAGATCAAACGTTTCAATCTACCAAAGGATGTATGGAGCTATGGAATCAGCTCGACCGTCGGTTTTCGTCAAAAATAATGACGAAGGTTTGGAGAGAGTGTTGAAAGGCAAAAGAGATTATGCTTACTTTATGGAGTCCACTGCTATTGAATACCAGTTGGAAAGACACTGCGATCTGATGCAAGTTGGCGGCTTACTTGACTCCAAAGGCTATGGGATAGCTATGCCATTTTGTAAGTATGACACAGTTCTATCAATTAGTAACTCGACTTATTATAAAAGTAAACATTGGAATATATTTAATACTTGAGTTGTATTTTATTGTCATAGATTCGTCATACCGAACTGCAGTGGATAACGCATTATTAAAATTAGCTGAAAGTGGCAAACTAGTAGAAATCAAAAACCGTTGGTGGAAAGCTCCAGAGTCAGAAGCGTGCGAGGTAATTCAACTAATTTTCTGTGCAGACATATTTTTAATACATTGTATCAGTCAAAGCTCCTAGGAACTGAGGAAATCGATTTCAACCATAATAAAAACTATCATACCTTAAGTTTAGAAAATATAAAGATACTTTTCGCAATCTCATTTTTGTACTTCAGGAAGAAGAAGTAAGCGAAGAAGGCGCTGCAGCAGAACTAGGAGTGGAGAATGTCGGTGGTGTATTTGTTGTACTGGCTATAGGATCCAGTATGGCCGCTGCCATGGGGATCTTCGAGTTCCTATGGAACGTCCGAGAAGTCGCCGTGGAGCAAAATGTATGTAATACATATCTTCTCTAATATATAAAATTCCCGTGTCACGATGTTAGTTACCGTACTCCTCCGAAACGGCTAAATCGATTTTTACCAAATTTTATATGCGTATTCAGTAGATCTGAGAATTGACTAACATCTATTTTTCATACCCCTGAGTGATAAGAGTTGCTCACATTTAAAAAAAAATTTTATTTTTTCAATGAAATTGTTTGTTTTCTTTTTAATGTTGCATTAAAAATACTTACAACTAACTAAAATATTCGGCGAAACAACGTTTGCTGGGTCAGCTAGTGTTTTTATAATGTAGAATGGTTAACTGTCTACTATTTTATTATTTTTAGTATATCTTTACCCCCATTTTCTTACAACTGACCTTACTATACATACCTATGTTGAATTATCGTAAATTGACTAAAGTACCTATCTTAAATGTAACACTACATATTTTAACAAAACGATTACAAAGTAAGTAACCCATTTTATCTTCAGATGACTCAATCCGAAGCACTATGGGCAGAGCTAACATTTGCACTAAGTTTTTGGGAGACGGAAAAACCAGTTAAGCATTCGCGTCCATCTTCCACCAAGACTGGCTCTCGCAGTGCTTCAAGAGCATCTTCAGTACTACGATCAGCTGCCGACCTATTCCATCTAGATGTATTTAAATAAATAAAATTTCAATTACGAGTCCTTTGACGAAGTAAATGAATCGGTATTGCCGTGATTTTGAAATTTGTTTTACGTCTAAAATAAAACACTAAATTATAACAAAACCATATTTATTTGCACTTCCAAGTTTGCCCTGAAAATAACACGTACGCACATTAACAAAATATTAAATATTACTTTAATAAATATAACTTTAGAAAATCAGAGAGGTTATCGATTCGACACAATCCCAACGTGCCAACGTTGTAATCAGCACTGAAATAACCTTACGCAGCAACAACATTTATACGAAAATAATAAAATTACAAAACTGAATAAATAATTATTCTTGCTAATAAATCTCATTAAAATTAATAAAAGATGAAGCGGCTCGTAACACAGAGACGGCTCTGGACTCATCTCGATCTCGCAGCGGTGACGGGCTGCCTGTAGACGGCGGCGCCGAGCGGGGTGGTGCTGCCGGCTTGTGCAGCTCCCGAGGGTCTAAAGACGCGTTCCATTCACTCTTCAAAGCCTCCATGAACGTCACCTAACGAACAAACGCAAGGTTTAGATTATGATTCGAAAACGGAACTAGAATTTCTAGTAGTCTGCGTGTAGTACAAGGAATCATACCCATCTGCATCTTGGCTAATGTAGGGTCTAATGGACAGGACAATGACAATGGACAGGGTAATGCTAGCGGGAGACGTATATTGCAGTTTGTTTTTAGTTTATGGGTTCAAAAGTCAAGTTATTTTAGGTCTGTAGACGAATAAGGTAAGGTTATTTATAACTAAGTCATCTAAGTAGGAATTTATTGATGAGCTCTTAATTAGTCTGTCTAGATCAAATACTGGAATTACACGATTCACGAGTTTCCTTCTTTTTTGAGTTTCGCTAATATAGGCAGCCGTATTGCCTAAATTGTGAAAACAACACGATGGTGATGATTTTAGGATATCACAGTCGAAATTACATTTGCATGTAGTCCAAATTACATTTTGGAAACAATAACGAAAATGGAGTAAATTGAATGACAAACATTGACACCAAAATCTTGACTGGCCTATTGGTGGCCTAGTGGTTAGTTACTCCGACTGCTATGCAATACGTAGTGGGTTCGATTCCCACCCAGGACAAATGTTTGCGTGATGAGCATGATCATTTGCTCTGTCTGGATGTAATTTACCTATATTAAGTATGAAAGTATTTAGAACTGTAATAGTATGTTTATCAGTTGTCGAGTACTCATAATACAAGCTTTGCTTATACCGAGACTAGATGGCGCTATGTGAAAGTTGTAGAATTATATGTTATTCTCACCCGTTCTTTAACACTAATTTGTCGAACGTGGAACATAAAGTCTATGACTGCAACGACGATACCAAGGATTCCCCCGGAGCCGAGCACTAAAAATATACCACTCGTGTTTTTCATTTGTAGGGAGCCACTGTCGTCTTCCTCCTTATTATTTTTCTGAAATGAAAAAAGAAACAGTTTATTTTCCCGCTCATTTTGCAAAATTTCAAACAAAAACGTGATCAAACCTCGCAGTGTTGAACGTTATCTTCATCTTCCCACCATTTTTTCTGAAGTTTCACAAGATCACCTTTTTCTTGCAATGATAAAATTGCGTTGTCGACCCAACCTTTGTGCGGATAATCTTTAAAAGGAAAATGAGTATCTATTACTGCAATACAATTTTTCTTAAATCCTTACATATTATAAAACAAAGTCCCTCGCCGCGTCTGTCTGTCTGTGTCTGTCTGTTCGCGATAAACTAGAAAAGTACTGAACGGATTTTTATTGCGGTTTTCAACGATAGATAGAGCAATTCTTGAGGAAGGTTTTAGTGTATATAAGTTAGGTTTTGTGTAAATGACGTATTACAGCGATATTAGATAAACATGTCGGAAAAAATTAAGCCATTCGAGAGCTTTCATCGAGAACGCTGCCAAAAACCTTTTGAGTTACAACAAAACAAATGTTTATGGCGAGTTTTGTACCTCTTTAATAGATCTACAAAAAAGTCGCGGTGGTATATGTCTATCTTCCAAGGATAACCCACAATACTAACCATTTTATAATAATAATAATAATAATAATTAATATCTTTATTTCGAACCAAGAGTCCATATTTAGAAATACAATTTAAATACTGTTAAGGAACACATTAACTCACTTAACGCTAAAAACAAGAATCGACGGTTTTTGTATAGCCATCCAGTGCCTCATGATATCATTATTTATGTCCTGAGATACAACGGCCAGAAAACTGTTAGCGCCATCCCTCACCCGCCGCAATAGGGATGCAATTCTTTTTCGCCTTATGGCAAAAAAGTCGTCTATACGAGCCTCTGCGAACATCCCCGAAGCGCTGCAGAAGCGAGGTAGACCCAACAGCATCCTGTATCCGTTATTATACTGGACCCGTAAGGCACTGTAGGCCTTCTGCGTATACTTGACCCATAGGCTGCACGTGTAAAAAGATTGACAGTACGCTTTGAATAGCGTGTTTTTTAATTGGTTTTGAACAAACGTGCAAACCTACGAGCCAGCATATTGCATCGAACCGACAGTGCCCTACGTTCCCTCTCCAGATCCATATCATCACTCAGACTATCTACGACCCAGTGACCCAAGTACTTAAATTGTTTGACCCATGTTAGTGGTGATCCATTAAGTAGGACTGGTGGAACGTCATAACTTTTAGTGCCCGCTTTAAAAAGCATTAATTCACTTTTTTTAATATTGTACTTGAGCCCATGAGCCGCCGCATATGCTTCACAAATTCGAATCAATTTGTTCAATGCACTGATCGAAGGACTCAGCAAAACCATGTCATCTGCGTAGCTAATATTATTTGTCGTGTTTCCATTGATGGAACACCCAACATTGGCTTTGCTGAGTTCAACGATCAGCCCATTAATATACAGATTAAACAATTTTGGCGAGGTTATACCCCCCTGCCTGACTCCGCAATCTAATCTATACTCGTCAGAATATGAGTCTGCCCACCTCACAACATTCATTTGATTGCTGTACCAATACCTAAACAGATTAATAGTAACCTCTGGCACAGTTGTTTCTGCTAACATCTTTTTCCCATAGTCTGTCATATGACACTAAATCAAATGGCCTTCGACAGGTCCAGAAAACAGGCATATACTGGCGTTTTTTCTGCTCGTATAGTACTGAACAGTATGCTTGAGGCAAAGAATAGCAGTCTCAGTAGATAGTTTGGATTGAAACCCAAACTGAGCGTCACTTAATGACATATGCTTATTCAATTGCTTATCAAGCAGACTGTCCAGCACCTTCGCTAAGATAGTAGCTAGCGAAATGGGCCTGTAGTTGGACCCGTCGGAGGCGTCACCTGTTTTGTTTTTGATGATTGGTACAACAACCGTCTTCATTAAATCATCAGGGAGATATGAGTGGCTGATACAAAAATTATAAAACATCGCCAAAACTCGCGGAAGATGTTTGCCAGCAAACCTCAAATGCTCTATGCTGAGACCGTCATGCCCAGGTGACTTCCCTCTCTTCATACCATTAATTATTGCTACAATATCCTTCGCACGAACCAAAGTATTCATGTCGGACATGACAGTATCAGCACGAGGTCTTTTTGAAGAAAGCGCCCCTTGGATGTTACAGGGCTGAGGCTGTACCATAAATTGGTCCTTAAATAAATTAGAGATGCCTTTATGATCACAAATACCATTCATGCTCACGGTAAACTATTCTTTGGCACAAGTTTGTTCGTAAGTTTCCAAAAAACTATTAAAATCTTTCGCTTTGTGATGCGTGGCTAACATGTCCACCTGAAGTTGTAATTCATTATTCTGGCACCACTTTATTTTAGATTTAAAAACCCTTTTTGTTTCGCACATATTATTATAGATTGGACCAATAGTGGGTTTGCCACACTGAATCCAGGTCAAATAAGCTATACGGGCCTGGTCATGAGCACTACGGACATGTTTATTCCACCCTATTACCCGGGGTTTCTTTTTGTGAAGAATATAACTGCGTACCGCCCCCTCCCTCAGTATTTTTCACAATATTATTATACATATTACTAATTATCACTTTATGATCTACATTATTGCACAACTTTCCATCACAGCCAGTAAACTCAGTCGGATAATCTAAATCTCTAAATAAACTATTACATATTTTATTATACTGCTCAATTTGTTTTGTATCTCTAGTACCCCACACTATTTTATTAGGAACTCTAACACTATGTACTATCTTAGGGCTAATCATATTGATATTACAGCTTAATATTAGAGGAAATGATCAGACCAATATACATCATACTTAACATTAATATTAGTTACAGTACTCCAGGCATTTTCCGTTACTAGACAGTGGTCTAACCACCTTCTAGAGCCATGCGAATCACTTATGTATGTGTAGGTGTCAGATGTTATGCCTAACCGTTCAAGATCCACACAAATCCATTTCTGTTCACTACAAAAGTTTATAAGTTCCTTACCAAACGCCTCACTCGGGTGCGCGTTGAAATCTCCCATAAATATAAATCGACTCTAAATCACAACTCTCTATAATGGCACTAATCTCACCGAGACAACTCGTAAACTCCGCTAGATTTTCAGTTACGTCCACAGGCATGTACACAGAAAACACAATAAACGATCTGCTCGTCGCAGTCGATACTTTTATAGCCGATAGACGTACACTTTTACACTGTATCACTGTTACATTTGGA
>NW_020800351.1:0-19249 GCF_003590095.1 Trichoplusia ni
TATTGAATGAAGTTTAATAGACAAAGCTTTAGGGGTAATTAAATTTAACTAAAAACCGTTATCCAAAACTACATGTGTGAATCTGAGAAAAATATTCTTGAAAAAATATTTACTTTTTTTACAAAAATTGCAATATACCGCAGCAGCATGCTTTCAATATTGGTGCACAAACTGAAAATTCATAACATCTGAGCTACAATATTACGCGGCGGAGATTACGGGTTTGCAATATTTCCTAAAAAGAAATTTTCTTTTCTTTCAATTTAGCTTTCTAAGTGTTGCAGTTTTCTTGTACGCTAGTGTCTACTTAAAAAAATAGAATAATGCAAATACACATATAGTACACATACATGCACACATGTACACTTTAGCATTTCCTTGGAAAAACCGGTGAAAATTCTCACAGCAAGTGAGCATTTCACTGAACCTGAGCCTGCAACATTTCGATGCTTTTGTTGAAATATCGGGTTTGCAGCGCATCGGCCCTGCTCTGGCGAAAGCACCAAGAAATAGTATCCCGAAACGTTTGACGTTAGGTTCGCGAAAATTCGAGCAAACCATTGTTCTATTAGAAGTAAATTTAGTGTATCATCATCATCATAACGATGTATCTCTAGGTAATTATTTAAATGTTGATTAATAGTCTATTATGGTCCACTGCTCAACCAAGTATATCTGAGGGCCTAGCCAACAGACCCGTAGCGATCGCAAACGCCAAGAGAAACGTTACTAATTGTATGGAGATGAACGCTAAGTCACGTGGTCAAAGAATAGAAAAGTCGTAGCCAACAATACTACTTATCAAATCGTTCGAAACGATAGAATAGAAACTTAAGAGTTTGACAGATCCGATCGCTAAATCCCATACAAATTACACAAAACGGTAGCCAACCTGCAATTTGACAAGCGCTTACGAAACGTTAGGAATTGTATGGAGATAACAAAATCCGAACGCTAAGTCACGTGGTTAAATCAAACGAATAGAAAAGTCGTAGCCAAGTATGCTACTTGTCAACGCGTTTTGAACGATAGAATAGAAACTTAAGCGTTTGACAGTTCCGATCGTTACATCCTGTACAAAACGGTAGCCAAATTACAATTTTGACAAGCGTTTACGAAACGGAGTCGTAGCGTTCGATAGAAAACTAAACGATCGCCGAGACCCTAACGTTTACGACAGAAAATGGCGTCATTATACAATCAGCTGTTCGGATGTTTTTTAGTGTCTTGTTTTGTTTTGTAATATTCAGTTTTAATTGAACTATGCATTCATTTTATACATTGTGGGGCGCTCAAAATGAAGAAAGGTGACTTAAGCGGTGGTCAAGAGACCTTAATCGTCAGTGCATGCGAACGATTCAAGATATAGTATGCCAGACTGTATTTGTCAAACATTTTAGATAAAATTATGTTTAAAGAAGACCCTTTGGCTGAACTTTGGATTTAAAACATTACACGATACGTTACGACATTAACTTTGGAGATTCCGGATTTACTAAAAGAGGCGAGGTGTCTTTGTAGGTGTTGTGCTCTTAGCTACAGGATTCAAACATTATACTAGGTTTAATTAAACTTAATTAAATATAAGCATAATGTGTGTGATTATAGGTTTTATAAACTATATAAAACCTAATGTTGAAGAACATCATATAATAGGAAAGGATATCAATAATAAAATATTCTAATGGCAGATGCAACTAATCTTTATTTAAACTGAATACATTAAATTTTAATTATTCATAGTAATTAGTTCTTATTCATAATTTTCAGATTTGTGATAGTAACCATACAATAATCAATATAAATGAGAGGTTTGGTGAACCCATGCAGAACTCACATACGGTCATTTAGTAAAGTTGGGCCGTACTCATATGATGATATACTCATAACCACATCATTCTTTCATTATTATCTCTAATCACTTCTACCAATAAACAAGTGTGGTTATTAGGCATGTTTTACAATAGGAAACAAAAAGATCACCACTATAAATATGCATAAAATATATTGTTTCTTTTTAGTAAACACAATTTACTTCTTTTGATTCTGGCTGTCCGCTACGTCCCTGGCTTATGCCCTGTATCCTCGTGCCCATGCTGGGCAAGGTTTAAGGGAAGAAAATTATACCCAAAGGCATGTGCAAGCCAGGAACTGTATTTAGTGTACCCACATGTAACAAGTAACACAACCAAGGCTTGTTGTGTGGTACACAATGTAGCACTGAAAGCTGGACTAGCTATAGTAGCTATCCACTTACCACTAGACCTTGCAGTGCATGATGATGACAATAACACTTTTCCATCAGACCCTGCATCTACTTCTACTGTTGGCAACCAAACTGAATTACTGCAAGGCGGGGAGTCATGCTCAAATGATTGTTAAAAAGTATAAAGGACTTCTTCAAGTGTACATTTGTATTTATGAAATATTTATTTTAAATTTTGGACATTAAAAAAAACGTGTTACCTAATCTAATTAAATAATTAAAATAATCTAAATAACAAAAACTGTATTTTATTGGTGTTACCTTTCTTTATCTTTTTAACAACTCATAACTTATATTTTCGACAAGTCTTATGGGTAGCGATCTGGTAAACAAAAAAGATTTTTGTAATACAAGTAATGTATTATTTAAACATAAAAAAGCATTGCTTAATGATAACACTCATATAAAGATACATCTTTATTTGTAGATATCTGATCTTCCTTTACTGGTGATAAAATAATATGAGGCTATATCTAAAATCTAAAAACTATAACAAATAACAACAACAAATGAAAGTAAACATAAGAGACACACTAATAGATTTCCCATTCCAAAAATCAGTCTTTGACTATAAAGAACTGAAATTGTTTAATTTAAAGAAAGTAATTAAAAAATACTTTATATCAATGAAAGATATTAATTAAATTTTTGAAAATACAATAATGAAATCTTATTCAATACGAATCTGTCATCTGACGTTCTTTTGACGTTCTTGAGAACGCTCCCATAGACAAAAGCGTATGTTTTTTCTACAGTTACTATGAATAAGCGATTCTCTTCGTCGTGTTAAGATGGCTAGCTACTTATTCTATTCTACAGTTTCAAACGCTGTGGCGTAAACTTTTGTAGAAAGAAACTATACGAAACGTTTGTACTTTGTACTTAGCTAGTGTTAACAAAAGAAAATGGGCGTCATTCTTCAATCAGCTGTGAGGATTCTGTTACCTGTTTTGCTTTATTTTGTATCATTTTTTATTATTCAGTTTCATTTGAATAATGCATTCTCTCAATATGTTGTGGTGCGCTCAAAACGAAGAAAGATGGCTTAAAAAGCAGGAAAGAGACTTTAATCATCAGTGCGTCGGCACGATCGAAGTTATACCGGATAGTATATTTGTGCAAACACTTCAGATTAATAAATCTACGTTTCGGTCTCTTTGTCAAGAACTACGAGTAAAAACTTCCTTGAGGGGTTCTCAGGAAATTTCTCTAACAGTTAAGGTAATTCATAAAGAAATTTTTGCAATGAATAGACTTACAAACTTAGCCGGTATGACCTAATTTATTCAAATATAACGGTTGTGTCTTTGTAGGTGTTGTGCGCTCTTACCTTTTTGGCGACAGGCTCCTATCAAAGGACTTTTGGTGTTACCCAGCATGTAGCCCAACGAACAGCTAGCCGATGCATCAGACAAGTCGTTGATGCGTTAAACCACCCTGCTATCATGGCGAGATGGATAGTATTTCCGAGAACTCAGCAAGAAAGAGGTTTAATTAAACAAGAGAAAGTATGGAACAAAATGTTTTCACTCATTTAAGTGTTCCTATTCTTATGATAAGAAAATATTTTTGTTCTTTCAGGTTTCATAGAAGGTTTGGCTTGCCTGGAGTAATTGGGTGCATAGATTGCACTCATATTGCTATAGTAAAACCTAATCAGGAAGAACATCTTTTTTATAATAGGAAGGGACATCATTCCTTAAATGTTCAAATGTTCGAATGCCATTCAACGTGGCAATGCTGCCAGCCTTTTGGGCACACTCCCAGCCGGCAGCGATGCCGATGAATTTTTTGATGCTTTGATTTAATAAATTTAATTATTTTTTTATTTTTTGTTTTTTAACTTGTAAATATTTTACTCTGTAAAATTGTAAATATTATGAATAAACTAATATAACAGCTAGTCAAATATGAACGGAGCGATACTTTTATAAAAAATATTTATTTAAAAGAATACACGTGTTACAAGTACAAGATTTACAATTACAATGAGCAACTTAAACTATGTTACATTTGTTTTTATAATGCTTAAACCTTTATTGGTGTGTGTCCATGTATGGTCACACGGTGGGCCTGATTCACTGCAAGTGATCAGTCTAACTGTTTCAGTGGTCATTAATTTTATACAAATTGCATATTAGTAATGTATCCATTGGTGTACAATACCAGTGGCGTGACATTACTTAGTGTACCAACAGGGTACGCGGTAAGGGTTCGCTATGCGTAACTCCTCCCTCCATAGGTACAAAATCATCATCTGAATTCTGAGATTGATTCTGATGTTGATTTGGTTAAATTTACGCGAAATACAAAATCTTTTTGCGGTACAAGAACACAATTAATATTAAAACTAAAATTATGTATAGTATAATAGTTCCTAAGCTTACACTATTCATATTCACTAACACTTTGTCACTGCTGATCACTTCACTGTTGTCTTTCAATACGTGGGTTAAAAACTGCAAGTTTTCTAAATTCACTTCGTCCAGATTAATAGGTTTACGTAGAGCTACGTCTTCTGATGTCACGATGCTAGGCAGATGTATCGTAGGCGTGCTACGAATGGCGATGTCCGCTGCTTGCAGACTACGTCTTCTTAAGGTGATTTTTCCTATCATCACTTCGCAAGCATTGTCAATAGTTACGATATAAGTTCCCATTATATCGTGGTGACTTATTTCATTTTCACAATTTTCCTTGATGTAGGTCGGTGAGCTTGTGTATACGAGCCAAGAGTTCGGCTGTATATTCTTGATCTTAATATCTGATGAGTTAACACGGAGAGGTCGGCACGATGTTATTTGCGTAGAAAATGTCATCAAGTCTTTGATGCAGGTGTTTTCTTCCTCAAGCGACACGTTGCTATCATAGCAAAGGAACTTTCCTTCACTTATGTCTCTGCAGGGCTGGGAGAGCGACACTGTATTCGACCTTTTACTAGGATATGGGAATGTTTAGGAGTTAGTAGGATTGAGGTGTTAAGACGGGAATTATACATAGGGAATGGATGTAAGGTATAGTAATTGTAGACATTTAATTGGACTATCGGTACTATCATAATAAAAGTTATTTGTGTGCCTTTCACATAAGCTTTGATATCAATACAATGTTCAATCTTAACCAAGTTCTCGATAGTTACAGGAAAAGCTAACATATCTGTTTTTTCTATACTTTTTAAAATACTAAATAATTCCTTGGTGTCTACAATTGATTGATGTAATACATTTACTCGACTAAATGAGATAGCTGTATCGACTTCGTCTAGACGTGTTAACAATATTTGGAAGTTATGTATTAATAAGTTATAAGTATTTAACACACGGCTCTTAATTTGTTGAAATTGAGTTTTATTTAAAATTTCCTCTATTTCTTGGATGGTTTTCTCTAATATAACAAAGTTATTTCTAGTTGCATTGGTAACGTTTGCAAATATATCTACCATTTGAGAATTAAGGTAATTTTATTATTCATCGCATGTTGTTTCGACTGTATTTTAGTTATTAAGCTATCGTACCTAATCGCATCGCTATTATCCAGATTACCAGTGATTGCCTTAATCAGAGATCCAGCGGAGTTGATAAGTCCTCTTTTTATTCTAATATTCGGAATCAGCTGATAATATCTTTGTATGGTGGTATTCATTATATACTGGGTTTGTAATTCAGCATCGACAATATTACCATCTAAAGTGTAAACATCTAAATTAGTTTTCATAAAATTAGTTATCTCTACATATTTATCTATATTATAGTTTAAATTTTTATTCACTAAGTCTAAGTCTAAAATTTTAATAATTTGCCAATTATATAGGCTTAAATAACCTTGTCCTTCTCTCACTGGGAGAATTCCTGGGTTATCCCTAATCCTTTGTAGCTGAAGCGCCAGGCTCAGGGCTGTCTGAGTCATCATCACCAGGACGAACCTGTGAAGGGCGTTTAATATCTTTAACTGGGACTTTCTTGTTCTTATTTAAGTGAGTCTCTATCGCTACTGTATTCTTATCTATTTTTTGTTTTACTAAAGCTTTATGGTACCTAGCTTTGTCCTTACTACACCTAGTATTAACTCCTTTAATAAAAACTTGGTCTCCTGGTTTTATATCAAACTGTTTCTCTCCGCCTCGTTTCAGTTTAATTTTTTCTTTAGACTCTAACATTTTATTTGCTAAGTAATTATAAAGATATTTAGTACGTTTGGCATGATCAATAACTAACTGTTGGGTATAACTTTTATCAAAATTAACAGCGAAAGTGTTCGAAGCATCGGTATGTCCGAAGACTACTTCGAATGGTGTTAAACCAGTGGTAGAGTGTATCGACTGGTTATAAGACATAATTGCATATGTCATAACGGACACAGCGTCTGTTACCTTCCTTTCGTATTTAGCTAACCTGTATATTTCTATTATAGTCGAATGAAATCTCTCTACGAGACCCATTGAGTTAGGATTATGCGGCGTCGTAATATGTAGATCGATCTTATAAAAATCTAACATTTCCTTGAGCAAGTTATTATTAAACTCGGTGCCCGGATCTGCACTAATGCGCAATGGTATCCCGTATAAGGAAAAGTATTTTAACAACGCTCGGACAACTTCCGGTGTAGACCTATTTGTTATCTCTAGCGCTTGTCCTAACTTACTAAAGGCGTCTATTATAGTGAGGAAATAAGTTCCTTCTATTGAAAATAAATCTATGAAAATCTCTTGAAAGGGTTTGGTTTGAGTCTGCGTTAATTGTAACTCTGGCTTTAAAGGTTTTCTATCGTACTTCATTCGTTTGCAAACTTCGCACGAATTTATAATACTAGCTACGGTTTGGTCTAAGTTGTTCCAATAGTATGTACGTTTCAAGTGAGACACGGTTTCTTTAATACCACGGTGGCATGTTTTTCCGGAGTGATATTTTAAGACAATATCTCTCTGTTCGTTTTCGTCGTCGACGTAAACTACTCTTTGCGTACATTCATAAAATCTAACAGTGTCCTTTTTAAATAATGTCGTAATAATATTAGAAAACTGTTGCCTATGCCTGTTGTCTTCAAAGTAAATAAAATATTTAACTTTGGGGCGAATATACTCTTTTAAATAATTTTTAATTAGTTCTGGATTATTTACTGGGATATGTAATTCCGTAATCTTTTGCTTGTTTCTAGACAAATTCTTAACGCTATACTCGTTTTTTATGCCACATATGGACAAGTATTTGGTTAGGCTTTGTATCTATGGCTTCGTTAAGAATGGGTATACCTGAGGTATCTGTGTTTAACTCGGAATGTACGGTCACTATAGAGGAAGAGTCGGCTCCTTCGGAAGCTGTGATCGTTTCACTTCCTATTGATGGAATAGAGTATGGCGACTTGGTCCTACTAATAGGATTACTATCTTCCTCGTCTGACGAGATGCTAATCGTTTTGGACTAACTTGTTTATCGATGTTAACTATCATAGATATGTCGTCCAACGCGTTAACTCTCACTCTGGATAGTGCGTTTGCATTACTGTTTTGTTTCCCGGGTTTATATTTTATTTCATAGTCGTATTCGGATAGTCGGAGTCTCCACCTAATGAGTCTACTACCTGGCTCTTTAATTGAGTTTAACCATACTAATGGTCTATGATCGCTAATGATAGTAAATTTCTTTCCATATTAATATGGTCTAAAGTGCTTGCACGCCCAGACTACCGCTAGTAATTCTTTTTCGATAGCGCTGTATCGTGTCTCTGCGTCGTTTAATGTTCTACTTGCAAATGCTATTGGCTTGTCACTGCCTATAGGTCCTTGTGATAGAACTGCTCCTATCGCAAAGTTTGACGCGTCTGTCGTTAATAAGAAAGGCTTCTCGAAATCGGGGTACTGTAATAACGGTGCACTCGTTAACAATTCTTTGCATTTTTCAAATGCATCGATAAATTCTTTGGATGCTACGACCTTATTTTTCTTTTTTAAACAGTTTCGTCAGAGGTTGCGTTATTTTAGAAAAGTCTTTAATGAATTTCCTATAATATCCTATTAATCCTAGAAAACTCTTTATTTCTGTTGTTGTTTTAGGTAAAGGGAATTTGAGTACTGCTTTAATTTTATCGTCGTTTGGTTTTAATCCGTCTTTAGTTATTGTGTGTCCTAAATATAAGACTTCTTTCTTAAGGAATTCGCATTTATCTAATGTGACTTTTAAATTGGTTTGTTTTAACCTATCGAATATCTTCCTAAGTTTACTAATATGTTCCTGGAGGCTTGTGGAATAAACTATTATATCGTCTAAATAAACTAAGCAATGTATGCCTTGTAAACCTCTTAGGACGTTGTCCATAGCACGTTGGAACGTTGCTGGTGCCGTCTTAAGACCAAAGGGCATACGTGTAAACTCGTAATGTCCTGACTGTGTTGTGAACGCAGTTTTGGACTGGTCCTCCTTCTCTACTTCGATCTGATGGTAACCGCTAGCTAAGTCGATCGTTGTAAAGTACGATGCTTTACCTAGCTTGTCGAAGAGATCGCTTATGTTAGGTAATGGATATTTGTCATCTACAGTTATTTCGTTAAGTCTCCTATAATCTATGACCATACGAAACTTCTGTATTCCAGAAGCGTCCGCTTTCTTTGGCACTAAGTGTACCGGGGCACTCCACGGAGAATGTGATTCGGTTATCACTTTATTTTCTAACAGCTTATTAATTTGATTTTTAATTTCCTCATTTTGGCTAACTGGATGTCTATATGGACGTATATAAATTGGGTCTTCGTTTTTAGTTCTAATTTTATGTTTTACCTGATTGGTAAACGACAGGGGGACATGTTCACAATAGAAAATGTCTTTATATTCTGTACATAAATTTTTAATCAATGATTTTTCCTCCTCATTGAGATGTTCTAACCGTAACTTAGATAAGTTATTTTGCAATACTTCTTCTAAGTCTAGATCGGAGTCTAAATGATTTATTTCAGAACTACGCGTTTCTAATTTGTTCTCTAAATTATATACTCTAAAAGGTTTCGTTATAGTTAAAGTCATTTCGGTGTCGGTAATGTTCTGTATGACAGTTTGCGCAAATGAATTAACACAGTTGACCATAGCGTCAGGCATACGGACTCCTGGGCAAAACTCAGTATAATTTAATATTGCGTCACCGTTTTCTAACATGGTAGGGACTTTGACTCTAATTTCTGATCTAGGCGGTATTATAATCTGATAAGAGGGGTCGTATATAATAGGGATATTAGTAGTGTTAGTTCTTAAAACACGATTTTTCATATCTACTGAGGCTTCTAATTTTGTTAGTAAGTCTGATCCTATTAAACCATCGTAAGCATGGGCTACGTTATAAATGCAAAACTTATGTTGGATATTAGTTTTAAACGTTTCCGTAAGTGGCATATATGCGACTTCGTTATGCGCGCTGCGACCATGCGTACTAATAACTTCGAAGGGCTCTATACATTTATATTCTTGAAAGTACTTATCGGCTAATTCTTCATTGATAAAGGAACGCGTGCTTCCTGTATCTAGTAAGAAAATGGAATCTATCTCGGGTAAATAGATGTGTGGTAGTTTTAAACCGCAGTAATTTAATTTAATTATCTCTGTTGGGATATCGGTGAGGCCAGTATATGAAAATTTTCCTCTTCGTTATTTACAGTATCGTCAGTATTTTCGTATTGTTCCTCGTTACACATTTCGTCGTAATTTTGCTCATACTCGTACTCACAATCGACATAGTCGTTCTGTTCGTCGTCGTTGAGCATGTTATTACGTACCGTCCGCATCGAAACGTCCGTGTTGTGCGGCTTCGGTGTTTGGTTATTTATACCGAAACGGAACTGTTGGTTGGGATTACTTTTAAAGAAACCTGATTGCTTATAATTATTTAAAGTTCGCGGGAACTGCTGTGGTTGATTTATGAAAGGTTTATTATGGTTAAAATTTGGTTTAAAACCTTGATGAGGTTGCTGGTTTCCTAATTTCTGATTATTAGGTGTTGGTATAAAATTTTGTTTAAACGGTTGTTGTTGCGTTGGCGTTATAAAGTTTGATTTAGATGTTGTCGGCTGATTATGGTTAACGTTCTTATTTTTGTTCTTTGCATTATATCGCGTTTGAAAGTTAACTTCTTCTGTGACAACACTTAACGCGGATTCTAACGTTGTACATTTATTTAGCCTTACAAACTTTATCAAATCCTCCGGTAGATTATACATAAATACACTAAGCGACGTATTGTTCACTATGATGTATTTTGCTGCTTTGAGACCTTCATCTGTTAACAAATTAATTTTTGAGATTAGTGAGCTCCTAACATTTTGTATCCTGTGACAAAAATCTATATAGGACTCGCCTTGTTTTATTTTCATATTTTCTAATTCTATGCTAATACATGCTTCGGACCTAGGGTCACCAAAGTGTTGAACGAACAACTCTTTTAATTCTTCCCAAGTACTTACATTCTCGCGCTCGCTTACTAAAACGGCTGCCTTACCTACTAATCTACTCGTTATACAGTGATATAGGTAACCTGCTGTGCTGGATTACTTTCCCCACGAAAACTTCTAATTACATATTCACACTTGGAGATGAATAAGTTTAGCAACTTATCGTCTCCGTCAAACCTCGGAATAATACTCTGTATTTCTTTCGGAATCAACTGGATCTGATTCATATTGAAAGTTTATAAAATTTAATCAAATAAATGAATAACGTAAAAAGCGATTCTTGTCTGTTTACGCACTTAATAACTAAAACAAATGTAATTCATTAATTGTCGAATGAAAATACATCAAATTTAATCGTAATGAGCGATTTTAGTCTAATTACGATATCCTAAAACTAAGACTATGTAATTCACTGATTGCTAAGCGAAAATACACAAGGTTTACGTAAAAGTGGCGATTTTTGTCCAATTAAACGTGGATGGGAATAGACAAGGATGAGGGATGCGGGTAAAGGGTCTACTCACAATTTGCTCGATCCCATGCCGGCTAATGTAGTTGCTTCTTGTGATACAAGTTACGTTCGTTGACGAATTTATTTGTTAGGTTCTTTACGGAATTAGTGTCAATGCGTCTAGGAGGCGTTACGACCGATTTGCGTGTCTATTAACGTTCACTTTTCGCGACTTTACTAATCCGACCCGGCTGCGCCAGTCAAATATGAACGGAGCGATACTTTTATAAAAAATATTTATTTAAAAGAATACACGTGTTACAAGTACAAGATTTACAATTACAATGAGCAACTTAAACTATGTTACATTTGTTTTTATAATGCTTAAACCTTTATTGGTGTGTGTCCATGTATGGTCACACGGTGGGCCTGATTCACTGCAAGTGATCAGTCTAACTGTTTCAGTGGTCATTAATTTTATACAAATTGCATATTAGTAATGTATCCATTGGTGTACAATACCAGTGGCGTGACATTACTTAGTGTACCAACAGGGTACGCGGTAAGGGTTCGCTATGCGTAACTCCTCCCTCCATAGGTACAAAATCATCATCTGAATTCTGAGATTGATTCTGATGTTGATTTTGGTTAAATTTACGCGAAATACAAAATCTTTTGCGGTACAAGAACACAATTAATATTAAAACTAAAATTATGTATAGTATAATAGTTCCTAAGCTTACACTATTCATATTCACTAACACTTTGTCACTGCTGATCACTTCACTGTTGTCTTTCAATACGTGGGTTAAAAACTGCAAGTTTTCTAAATTCACTTCGTCCAGATTAATAGGTTTACGTAGAGCTACGTCTTCTGATGTCACGATGCTAGGCAGATGTATCGTAGGCGTGCTACGAATGGCGATGTCCGCTGCTTGCAGACTACGTCTTCTTAAGGTGATTTTTCCTATCATCACTTCGCAAGCATTGTCAATAGTTACGATATAAGTTCCCATTATATCGTGGTGACTTATTTCATTTTCACAATTTTCCTTGATGTAGGTCGGTGAGCTTGTGTATACGAGCCAAGAGTTCGGCTGTATATTCTTGATCTTAATATCTGATGAGTTAACACGGAGAGGTCGGCACGATGTTATTTGCGTAGAAAATGTCATCAAGTCTTTGATGCAGGTGTTTTCTTCCTCAAGCGACACGTTGCTATCATAGCAAAGGAACTTTCCTTCACTTATGTCTCTGCAGGGCTGGGAGAGCGACACTGTATTCGACCCTTTTACTAGGATATGGGAATGTTTAGGAGTTAGTAGGATTGAGGTGTTAAGACGGGAATTATACATAGGGAATGGATGTAAGGTATAGTAATTGTAGACATTTAATTGGACTATCGGTACTATCATAATAAAAGTTATTTGTGTGCCTTTCACATAAGCTTTGATATCAATACAATGTTCAATCTTAACCAAGTTCTCGATAGTTACAGGAAAAGCTAACATATCTGTTTTTTCTATACTTTTTAAAATACTAAATAATTCCTTGGTGTCTACAATTGATTGATGTAATACATTTACTCGACTAAATGAGATAGCTGTATCGACTTCGTCTAGACGTGTTAACAATATTTGGAAGTTATGTATTAATAAGTTATAAGTATTTAACACACGGCTCTTAATTTGTTGAAATTGAGTTTTATTTAAAATTTCCTCTATTTCTTGGATGGTTTTCTCTAATATAACAAAGTTATTTCTAGTTGCATTGGTAACGTTTGCAAATATATCTACCATTTGAGAATTAAGGTAATTTTATTATTCATCGCATGTTGTTTCGACTGTATTTTAGTTATTAAGCTATCGTACCTAATCGCATCGCTATTATCCAGATTACCAGTGATTGCCTTAATCAGAGATCCAGCGGAGTTGATAAGTCCTCTTTTTATTCTAATATTCGGAATCAGCTGATAATATCTTTGTATGGTGGTATTCATTATATACTGGGTTGTAATTCAGCATCGACAATATTACCATCTAAAGTGTAAACATCTAAATTAGTTTCATAAAATTAGTTATCTCTACATATTTATCTATATTATAGTTTAAATTTTTATTCACTAAGTCTAAGTCTAAAATTTTAATAATTTGCCAATTTATAGGCTTAATAACCTTGTCCTTCTCTCACTGGGAGAATTCCTGGGTTATCCCTAATCCTTTGTAGCTGAAGCGCCAGGTCAGGGCTGTCTGAGTCATCATCACCAGGACGAACCTGTGAAGGGCGTTTATATCTTTAACTGGGACTTTCTTGTTCTTATTTAAGTGAGTCTCTATCGCTACTGTATTCTTATCTATTTTTTGTTTTACTAAAGCTTTATTGTACCTAGCTTTGTCCTTACTACACCTAGTATTAACTCCTTTAATAAAAACTTGGTCTCCTGGTTTTATATCAACTGTTTTCTCCGCCTCGTTTCAGTTTAATTTTTTCTTTAGACTCTAACATTTTATTTGCTAAGTAATTATAAAGATATTTAGTACGTTTGGCATGATCAATAACTAACTGTTGGGTATAACTTTTATCAAAATTAACCAGCGAAGTGTTCGAAGCATCGGTATGTCCGAAGACTACTTCGAATGGTGTTAAACCAGTGGTAGAGTGTATCGACTGGTTATAAGACATAATTGCATATGTCATAACGGACACAGCGTCTGTACCTTCCTTTCCGTATTTAGCTAACCTGTATATTTCTATTATAGTCGAATGAAATCTCTCTACGAGACCCATTGAGTTGGATTATGCGGCGTCGTAATATGTAGATCGATCTTATAAAATCTAACATTTCCTTGAGCAAGTTATTATTAAACTCGGTGCCCGGATCTGCACTAATGCGCAATGGTATCCCGTATAAGGAAAAGTATTTTAACAACGCTCGGACAACTTCCGGTGTAGACCTATTTGTTATCTCTAGCGCTTGTCCTAACTTACTAAAGGCGTCTATTATAGTGAGGAAATAAGTTCCTTCTATTGAAAATAAATCTATGAAAATCTCTTGAAAGGGTTTGGTTTGAGTCTGCGTTAATTGTAACTCTGGCTTTAAAGGTTTTCTATCGTACTTCATTCGTTTGCAAACTTCGCACGAATTTATAATACTAGCTACGGTTTGGTCTAAGTTGTTCCAATAGTATGTACGTTTCAAGTGAGACACGGTTTCTTTAATACCACGGTGGCATGTTTTTCCGGAGTGATATTTTAAGACAATATCTCTCTGTTCGTTTTCGTCGTCGACGTAAACTACTCTTTGCGTACATTCATAAATCTAACAGTGTCCTTTTAAATAATGTCGTAATAATATTAGAAAACTGTTGCCTATGCCTGTTGTCTTCAAAGTAAATAAAATATTTAACTTTGGGGCGAATTACTCTTTAAATAATTTTTAATTAGTTCTGGATTATTTACTGGGATATGTAATTCCGTAATCTTTTGCTTGTTTCTAGACAAATTCTTAACGCTATACTCGTTTTTATGCCACGTATACAAGTATTTGGTTAGGCTTTGTATCTATGGCTTCGTTAAGAATGGGTATACCTGAGGTATCTGTGTTTAACTCGGAATGTACGGTCACTATAGAGGAAGAGTCGGCTCCTTCGGAAGCTGTGATCGTTTCACTTCCTATTGATGGAATAGAGTATGGCGACTTGGTCCTACTAATAGGATTACTATCTTCCTCGTCTGACGAGATGCTAATCGGTTTGGACTAACTTGTTTATCGATGTTAACTATCATAGATATGTCGTCCAACGCGTTAACTCTCACTCTGGATAGTGCGTTGCATTACTGTTTTGTTTCCCGGGTTTATATTTTATTTCATAGTCGTATTCGGATAGTCGGAGTCTCCACCTAATGAGTCTACTACCTGGCTCTTTAATTGAGTTTAACCATACTAATGGTCTATGATCGCTAATGATAGTAAATTTCTTTCCATATAAATATGGTCTAAAGTGCTTGCACGCCCAGACTACCGCTAGTAATTCCTTTTCGATAGCGCTGTATCGTGTCTCTGCGTCATTTAATGTTCTACTTGCAAAAGCTATTGGCTTATCACTGCCTATAGGTCCTTGTGATAGAACTGCTCCTATCGCAAAGTTTGACGCGTCTGTTGTTAATAAGAAAGGCTTCTCGAAATCGGGGTACTGTAATAAAGGTGCACTCGTTAACAATTCTTTGCATTTTTCAAATGCATCGATAAATTCTTTGGATGCTACGACCTTATTTTTCTTTTTTAAACAGTTCGTCAGAGGTTGCGTTATTTTAGAAAAGTCTTTAATGAATTTCCTATAATATCCTATTAATCCTAGAAAACTCTTTATTTCTGTTGTTGTTTTAGGTAAAGGGAATTTGAGTACTGCTTTAATTTTATCGTCGTTTGGTTTTAATCCGTCTTTAGTTATTGTGTGTCCTAAATATAAGACTTCTTTCTTAAGGAATTCGCATTTATCTAATGTGACTTTTAAATTGGTTTGTTTTAACCTATCGAATATCTTCCTAAGTTTACTAATATGTTCCTGGAGGCTTGTGGAATAAACTATTATATCGTCTAAATAAACTAAGCAATGTATGCCTTGTAAACCTCTTAGGACGTTGTCCATAGCACGTTGGAACGTTGCTGGTGCCGTCTTAAGACCAAAGGGCATACGTGTAAACTCGTAATGTCCTGACTGTGTTGTGAACGCAGTTTTGGACTGGTCCTCCTTCTCTACTTCGATCTGATGGTAACCGCTAGCTAAGTCGATCGTTGTAAAGTACGATGCTTTACCTAGCTTGTCGAAGAGATCGCTTATGTTAGGTAATGGATATTTGTCATCTACAGTTATTTCGTTAAGTCTCCTATAATCTATGACCATACGAAACTTCTGTATTCCAGAAGCGTCCGCTTTCTTTGGCACTAAGTGTACCGGGGCACTCCATGGAGAATGTGATTCGGTTATCACTTTATTTTCTAACAGCTTATTAATTTGATTTTTAATTTCCTCATTTTGGCTAACTGGATGTCTATATGGACGTATATAAATTGGGTCTTCGTTTTTAGTTCTAATTTTATGTTTTACCTGATTGGTAAACGACAGGGGGACATGTTCACAATAGAAAATGTCTTTATATTCTGTACATAAATTTTTAATCAATGATTTTTCCTCCTCATTAAGATGTTCTAACCGTAACTTAGATAAGTTATTTTGCAATAATTCTTCTAAGTCTAGATCGGAGTCTAAATGATTTATTTCAGAACTACGCGTTTCTAATTTGTTCTCTAAATTATATACTCTAAAAGGTTTCGTTATAGTTAAAGTCATTTCGGTGTCGGTAATGTTCTGTATGACAGTTTGCGCAAATGAGTTAACACAGTTGACCATAGCGTCAGGCATACGGACTCCTGGGCAAAACTCAGTATAATTTAATATTGCGTCACCGTTTTCTAACATGGTAGGGACTTTGACTCTAATTTCTGATCTAGGCGGTATTATAATCTGATAAGAGGGGTCGTATATAATAGGGATATTAGTAGTGTTAGTTCTTAAAACACGATTTTTCATATCTACTGAGGCTTCTAATTTTGTTAGTAAGTCTGATCCTATTAAACCATCGTAAGCATGGGCTACGTTATAAATGCAAAACTTATGTTGGATATTAGTTTTAAACGTTTCCGTAAGTGGCATATATGCGACTTCGTTATGCGCGCTGCGACCATGCGTACTAATAACTTCGAAGGGCTCTATACATTTATATTCTTGAAAGTACTTATCGGCTAATTCTTCATTGATAAAGGAACGCGTGCTTCCTGTATCTAGTAAGAAAATGGAATCTATCTCGGGTAAATAGATGTGTGGTAGTTTTAAACCGCAGTAATTTAATTTAATTATCTCTGTTGGGATATCGGTGAGGCCAGTATATGAAAATTTTCCTCTTCGTTATTTACAGTATCGTCAGTATTTTCGTATTGTTCCTCGTTACACATTTCGTCGTAATTTTGCTCATACTCGTACTCACAATCGACATAGTCGTTCTGTTCGTCGTCGTTGAGCATGTTATTACGTACCGTCCGCATCGAAACGTCCGTGTTGTGCGGCTTCGGTGTTTGGTTATTTATACCGAAACGGAACTGTTGGTTGGGATTACTTTTAAAGAAACCTGATTGCTTATAATTATTTAAAGTTCGCGGGAACTGCTGTGGTTGATTTATGAAAGGTTTATTATGGTTAAAATTTGGTTTAAAACCTTGATGAGGTTGCTGGTTTCCTAATTTCTGATTATTAGGTGTTGGTATAAAATTTTGTTTAAACGGTTGTTGTTGCGTTGGCGTTATAAAGTTTGATTTAGATGTTGTCGGCTGATTATGGTTAACGTTCTTATTTTTGTTCTTTGCATTATATCGCGTTTGAAAGTTAACTTCTTCTGTGACAACACTTAACGCGGATTCTAACGTTGTACATTTATTTAGCCTTACAAACTTTATCAAATCCTCCGGTAGATTATACATAAATACACTAAGCGACGTATTGTTCACTATGATGTATTTTGCTGCTTTGAGACCTTCATCTGTTAACAAATTAATTTTTGAGATTAGTGAGCTCCTAACATTTTGTATCCTGTGACAAAAATCTATATAGGACTCGCCTTGTTTTATTTTCATATTTTCTAATTCTATGCTAATACATGCTTCGGACCTAGGGTCACCAAAGTGTTGAACGAACAACTCTTTTAATTCTTCCCAAGTACTTACATTCTCGCGCTCGCTTACTAAAACGGCTGCCTTACCTACTAATCTACTCGTTATACAGTGATATAGGTAAACCTGCTGTGCTGGATTACTTTCCCCACGAAAACTTCTAATTACATATTCACACTTGGAGATGAATAAGTTTAGCAACTTATCGTCTCCGTCAAACCTCGGAATAATACTCTGTATTTCTTTCGGAATCAACTGGATCTGATTCATATTGAAAGTTTATAAAATTTAATCAAATAAATGAATAACGTAAAAAGCGATTCTTGTCTGTTTACGCACTTAATAACTAAAACAAATGTAATTCATTAATTGTCGAATGAAAATACATCAAATTTAATCGTAATGAGCGATTTTAGTCTAATTACGATATCCTAAAACTAAGACTATGTAATTCACTGATTGCTAAGCGAAAATACACAAGGTTTACGTAAAAGTGGCGATTTTTGTCCAATTAAACGTGGATGGGAATAGACAAGGATGAGGGATGCGGGTAAAGGGTCTACTCACAATTTGCTCGATCCCATGCCGGCTAATGTAGTTGCTTCTTGTGATACAAGTTACGTTCGTTGACGAATTTATTTGTTAGGTTCTTTACGGAATTAGTGTCAATGCGTCTAGGAGGCGTTACGACCGATTTGCGTGTCTATTAACGTTCACTTTTCGCGACTTTACTAATCCGACCCGGCTGCGCCAGTCAAATATGAACGGAGCGATACTTTTATAAAAAATATTTATTTAAAAGAATACACGTGTTACAAGTACAAGATTTACAATTACAATGAGCAACTTAAACTATGTTACATTTGTTTTTATAATGCTTAAACCTTTATTGGTGTGTGTCCATGTATGGTCACACGGTGGGCCTGATTCACTGCAAGTGATCAGTCTAACTGTTTCAGTGGTCATTAATTTTATACAAATTGCATATTAGTAATGTATCCATTGGTGTACAATACCAGTGGCGTGACATTACTTAGTGTACCAACAGGGTACGCGGTAAGGGTTCGCTATGCGTAACTAGCTTGTTAAACAATAATAAACAAGAAAAAAAAAATGGTAGAATATATAAACTTATAAACTTTTCTTAAACTGTATTGAATTGTAATAATTGAGTATTTGAATCTTTTTTTCTCTTTGAAAATTGGAACAATCATGTAGGTAGGTATAAGTTTTATGGAAAAACATTTTTTTTCGCAATATTTGAAAAGTTGTATCAAAATGAAAAAAATAACTTTTATCCACTACCAAAGACGCGCTGACAACTCCCGAACAAATCCGAGCGAGTGTGACCGGTGACGTCACACTGTTATTGTCAAGCTA
>NW_020800352.1:0-24736 GCF_003590095.1 Trichoplusia ni
GTTGATCCATCGCGTTTTAGTTGGATGTTCGCCGCGCCGGGACCGCTGCGGCGTGCCACACCAGTGCCTTATCTGATCAATGTTTAGAACGTGATTGTTTTTCGCTTTTATTAAAGATTGTTTTAAGTTTTGAGTTACACTGCACGTAGTGTTATTCGAAAACTAAGTAAGTTATGTTAGGTTGAGGGCACAATGTATATTAGCTTCGCAGTTGTGCGTCAGCCTTACCAGTGGCTTCGAGATGTAAATTTTTTTATTTTTCTTATTATTTTACTATAAGTCTGTGGTGCTCCTTGCTGGGCTGAGGTTACCATTTCTCTGCATTTTATCAGGTTACCGTCAGGGGCTACGGGACGTTAGTCCAGTCTATCCCACCAAGTTTTGAGTCTGCCGCGGCTTCAATATCTAATGGAGAGCTTGAGTAATTTTACCAGTTAATGAGATATGCGGCAGAAATCATGACAGCCCAATTTTTTTTACTAATTCAGAAGCTACTTAGTCCGCGTGGGCAGATGTGCTAGAACGCAGCTTCGGGGTACCAAAGGTTTTACGCCGCGGTTCTGCGATCTAACGTCTCGCTCGGGAATCTTTGATGCTATATTACTGACCTCAATAATTTGATATCATGTTTATTTGTTGAAGCGTTTATGCACGAATACGTTTAATCTAAAGTTAACTTTGTTACTTTGCCTGTTGCACAATATATTTATTTCGAGATCCGTTTTGTCTTGTTCAGGCTTGTGTGAGAACATTTTCAATATAAAATATACACAGTATCATGTTGTTTTATTGCTTCACACATTTTAGAACCTTTAGAATTTGATTAACTAGAGTCTTGTACAAATATTGAGAGAAAACCTTCTTAGCAAAAAATGTGTTTATAAGAACAATAGCTGTCGCGCGCGACTTCGTCCGCGTGGTTAGGAATTTCTGAACGGAAGCCCTCGAAGATTAATAATTTTCCGTTTTTCCCACATTTTCCATTGTGTCTTCGCTCCTGTTAGTCGCAGCGTGATGGTATATAGCCTAAAACCTTCCTCGATAAATGGTCTATTCAATACAATAATTTTTCAATTTGAAACAGTAGTTCCTGAGATTAGCGAGTTCAAACAAACAAATAATCAAACAAACTCTTCAGCTTCATATATTAGTATAGAGTATAGAGTATAGATGATTACTTCATAATAAATGGAAACAAAATTCTGAGAAGTGGACAGTATTGGTTCAAGCAGGCTGATATTTTAAAAGGTAAAGAAGATTGTAAAAATTGTATATATCTACACCGTCCATAGAATACAAAAAGTCGTTTGAAATCAATACGATTGATGAACGGTTGGCAAAAATTGTGGAATCCATCAAAGTTTCGAAGTGATATTACAATCGGAACGATTTACGTTCGCTATGAATCAAGGGCAATCGTTAGGCAGCTTGACAATCTATTGGACGAACATTTATCACCATTAATTCTGATTTTCTGTTATCTACATGGAAAAAAAAAACAAACATACAAGAAAAACCGAGTGAATAGAGTAGAATGACAATTTTTAACTATGATTTTTTTTGTAATGTGGTTTCCTAGTTCGTTGACATATTTTGATTCCTTAAATAAAGAGATTTAAAAAAAAAAATACTGTTTTTTATGTAATATATTTAACAACTAGCAACATAGGTTTCATCTACATCGGACAGCAGTCTCTACATAAACTTTATTGCGTCGTGATTTAGAGAAGAAATAAATATGTGATATTTGTAAAGAGTAACGAGTGCAATGCTTGTAAGTCTTAACTTCGAGTCAAATATTTAAGTACTATGTATCAGGTCATACCTTTTCAAATATTGGGTTCAATATCACGTTCCCTAACAATACACGAATTCCTTTATTTGTCCTCCAATAAAGATAAGAAGAAACTACATAGATAACGACTGCCACTCCAACAAAACATTACATCTATGATTAATATGTAAAATTCGCTCATAAACCGAACACGTTACAATAACGGGGTAATAATAACGTTTATCGTGTAACAATAAAACAGATGTATTAAAGACTTCTTACATCCGAGTAATGGCCTCATCACTTCACGAACGTTAAATTTAGGAGGCTCTCGTTTAACATGATAACCGTTTGAATTGATCGTTCGATGTCGGATGTAAAGCGGAGCGAGATGTAAACTGTTTATGTAGATGACGTCATTTGGTAACTTGGAGTTTACTGTTAAAAGCAAGTGGGATTGTTAGAACAGTTTGGTAGTGAAACTGTGAGAGTAACTGAAATTACCATCCTAGCATTTTCCGACTATGTTGGGGTTGGATTCCTGTCTAACCAGGTGCAGAAAAGTGCCAGTGCTTGACATCCTAAACCCAGTTACCTGGGCAACACGATACCCCTTAGTAGGACTGGTTGTTATACTTTTAACTACCCGTAATAATTTCTAACTACCCGTAAGACTCTCAAAGATGTATACAACAGTCAGCACAGCCGGGATCCACAATTTAACGTGCCTTCCGAAGCACGGCGCAACTCATTATGACGTAGCTTAACCTGTGACCACCCACTTTGTACAGTTGCAGCTTAGGCTTAAGGTTCTTGTACATTACCAAGACTTGAAATAGACACGTCACTTTTATGCTGACAGCTATTCGACTACGTAATTTCGTAGGCACAAATCGTAGCTATGCGCGGTAAAGCTACGATTCTACGAATACTACCCGAGCTACGCGACTACGCTACGCGTCTATGAAACTACGATTTCAAAGAAAGTTGAACAGCTTAAATAAAATTGGATTGAATATATTGTAGTTAATGCATCCAGTATTATGTCGGCGTCTGTCAATGAAAGGTGAAGGGCGCCGCTAACGAGGCTGCGTCGCACCGACAGCTGAATCTGTCGCATCAATAGCGTCTGTGTAGCGGTAGTTATTTGCATTCGTTACCGGCGTATTGAGAGTATCACGCTTTTTAATAAAGAAATTTGAACTTCGGAATCGAATATTTTGTAATTTTAATTCTGTAGTTTGATGGTAAACCATTCAGGTATTCATGTTCTGAAAAACTTTAGTTTTATAAAAATGCTTCATACCTAGTTAAGTTTGAAATAAACATATACAAAAATAAAGAAAGAAAAGCATATTCGAACTTTATTTCCAGAACAACAAAAATGCATTTGCTTTTATAATAAAAGTCTAAGCTAATGAAACTTCAAACCGCACAAAACAAGCTGATGCAAAACAAAATATTCCCATTTATAGATCCACAATTCAAATGTGTGTGTTAGGAACTTTCCAGTTTCCTTTAAGTTGCAAACGGCATTCACTAATACCACTCTCACAGTGTATTGGAGTTCATGCGTCCTTGTGTAGGGAACCTTTGCCTGCTCTAATCTAAATTTAATCCGACACTCGCCACCCCAGCCTCTGCTAATACAGTTGCCGGTTTGTTTTAATTGGAGTTGAAATACTATGGTTGCGTTAGTTTTATGTCGATTGCACCTGATTACAAGACTCGAACGTTAAATTAATGTTCTGTGGTTGAGAGCTCTTTGAGTGCATATTTGACGAAGTTCATATTATTTTAGTTTCAAACCGGAATCAAAGAATTTCATGACTTATGCTTGGGTCGTAAATCACGAAATGTACTCCTAGAGATAATAGTTTTTGGAGATATTTCATTGGGCTAAAGACAAAGTGATAGCTTTAACTTCCTGCAGGGTGATTGACAAATTTTAAGTCATAATATTTTAGGTTGATAACAATTGTTTGACAGTTAGATATTCACATTGCAAGTTATATGAAGATTAGTGTTACAGAGTTTTTTAGAGTTTAAGCTAAGCTTAGTTTGCGTCTCACTGTAATTTTATTTAATTTGCAATTAAGTTAAAATAAAAATAGTTTAACCTACCTTAAATGTTTCTCTATCTTAATGTTTATTGTACGATAAGATATATTGTAAAGATATAGATATACATATATAAGATATATTTATAAAACTTTGTATTATTATTCTCAGTTAGCCAGTCTTGTGGATTTTTTATTGTGCCTAACTTATAATGTACCTGAAGCAAAAGCACAGTTCAACTTAGGGACAAAGGCAAAAACAACAAAAACTCTTTTATTCGACTACAAAAAAGACTACTGGGAACTTTATGGTTTACCTAATAAAATAATTTGTTCAGCACTTTATAAAACGCTTTGAAAGTTAAAACAAGTTATTGTTTTAAAGTTTTTAATTGTATTCAACAAACGAGACAAGAGAGTTTTTATAACATTGTGTACGAAAACTAAATGACGTCTTAATTACGTTGAGAAAACCGACTTACAAGCGTTTACAGTAATTCAAAAACTTTTAATTGTTACTAGTTAGAGGGTTTAATTAAAACTATAGTGAAGTTAGTGGAATAATAAGACGACTACCACACTTGAGTTGAGCTTTCATAAAAAGCTTTCTAATAAAAACACTTTAAATATTGAAGACAAAAATAACACCAAAGTCCGAACCATCAACTACATCGCTCTTGGATTTAAATAGCTTATTTTTTCTACACCAATCTCACAACTATAGCGCGAGCAACAGTAGTAGTAACTAAGTCCCCTTATTATGATAACTGGACTCTTATCATCGTTCAATAACCGTTAAACAGTTGAAAATGCTTAGAAATGTAAAACCTATTGCGAAAGGGGGATTATGTTAATTTCGTTGACGATGCCCACTTAAAGATAAGGTCGGCCTGGAGGCGGACGTATCGCTGAGCTAGGCTTTAACGGGAGTAAAACAATTTTTCTTACATATTTTAGGATTATTGAGAGGACGTTTTTGTATGGTTGAGAAACTTGGTCTCGGAGTTTTTTAACCACTAGTGTCAGATGCACTGGATTCCTAAAGATTTTTACTACACAGTTTTTTTGAAATTGATAATTACCCTGCTAAATATACAAATATAAAGCACATGAAATTGAGAAACAATGTATTTTACATAGCTGAATTGATCGGTATCGGTAATACCTCTATTCTATCACTGGTTTACTTACAGATTTGAAGGTTCTAAATCAATAAAGATAAACATGCACTATTGTGTTATTTTCATAGTAAATGTGAGTTGTTGATGGACAGCCAAGGAAAACAAGGATGAAACCTGGAACCCATAAAAGTACTGAAATATGGAATCACCAATCCTCCTTAAAATAGGCAGCGATGGTAGATTGCCAAGAGATTGCTATGCCAAGTCGTAGAATATTAACAGACACAATGATTTTTATTTAGCTGGATCAAATAAAGTAAAAATAACTTTACAACGAATCAATCGCTTTTAAAAACAATAAAACAAAAATCAGTTGACATTATTTAGAGCTTCAAAGTAAGTAGGTATGTTTCTAAAGTATCGGATAATGTTTGATCCGGTTTTCCGTTGTCACCGGAACACGCCGCCGGCCATCTCAAACATTTACAATAAAGACGTTTATAGTTCTTAAACAATGTTTCTTTTCGAGGTTTGTTCAACTGAGCCGGCCGAAGTTTGACTTTTATGTTTTATTGCCAGATAAAACCCTTTGACATGTCGTACATATGTATGGATAAATCTTAAGACTTATATTTTTAGTTACTTGTTTCTGTTTCCAAGTTGCTCGTATAGTTCTTGTTGACTGATAACCTTGATTTTTGTTAAACGTACCTAAGTCATTTCCAGTCTGATCGGATCTGTCACAAAGATAAATATTTTGAAAAGCTTTTGGGACCGATTCCCATGGTGATTTTCATCACCAATTGTCACTTAATTCCTTATAAACATCCGTTAATTTAACTGCATGGGCACTGCAACACTTTTAAATTATCAGATACATGGGTCTACCGTTATCGACCACTCATTTTTTAAACAAGGTAAGCAATCTATATACATATAATAAAATTGTAGAAAAGTGAAAACTGTACATTGAAAATTAAAAAAAAAGAATAATTGGAGGGTGGTCTACGAACGATTCCGATGCCGAAAATATGATTTTTAGAATTTTTGTCTGTTTGTCTGTTTGTCTGTATGTATGTCCGGAAAGATCTCGGAAAGTACTGAATAGATTTGATTCATATTTTCAGAGAATATCAACAAGAGGTCCGGTCAACATACTTTTTAATTATTATCTCGCTTTTCGTTACAGGGGGTGAGCAGGAGCCTTTTATATCTATACACAAATATCAAATTATCTCATAAACTACTGAATATATTTCGTTCAAATTTTGCATGAACCTTATCGTACACATGATACAACAAATATACAAAAAACCATAAAGCTACTGTGCAGGGGGCTTGAGCAGTAAAGTTTTAAATTTTTGGACTCACCCGTAACATCGTGTAATACAATTATGAAGTGTATTTTCACCCCATTGAGTAGTAGGCAGCACGGTCATCAATTTACTCAAAAACATCACGCTATTTATCTTAAGACTTTTGGCAGAGCAATAATATATTTTTCGAAAGTAAATCTTTTTCACAAAATCAGTCATTTTATTCTCTTTCAAGTTAATGTAGACTAGCGCGACAATAATTAAAATAAAAGAAACATAAACTATTAATACTTTTATTATTATTATTTTGATGGAAATGTTACTTCGTAATCGGTACATTCTTGAAACAAAGGAACTTAAATTATTTTTATTTTTATTGGTGTACTAAAATTACTCAAGTTCAAATGTGGAATGCCGTAATATGATTTTGTGTTTATTTACGATAGGTGTATACCTATGTTTTTAGCTCGGTAATGTTGGCGATGCTACTTCAAGATAAAAGAATTCGTAGTGACACTCAACCCAAAGTTGCATGTAGTTCACATTGATCTCATCTATAATTATGCATAACAATAAATTACTGAACGACACAGTTAATTATATTGCCTTGGTTCATCTGTAACAACTAGCAACAAAAATATAAACTTTCAAACAAAAAAAGCCATTCAAACAATGAAATAATGTTTTCTTAAATTTGCAACATTACATAGGCCAAAAGTATTTCGGATAGAAAAGCCCAGAAAACTTGCATAGAAACTGCATAATAGGTATGCAATGTGAAAGATCTATAAGACCAAAGCTATCAATTAATAAGAGCGTACGCTAGACGGTTTTTGACATTACGTATCTATTGATAGAACAATGTCTACTGATACCTGGAATTTTTCAATATTTTAACGATTTGATTGGTCTACATCCGCCATTACAGAGACCGTACACATGGCCCTTCCAAAATTCCTGTAACAATTTATTGTAATCTCTACTTATTTAAAATTTTCTTCTTTCGTACCCTTTTAAAAACAGGGGAAGGAACAAGACTGAATGAATTTCTGAGATCCCAAAGCTAAGCCGACGAGGATTAGGAACATATTTTTTACATCCGTCACACAATGTCTGGAACATTCATTTTGGCTGTCGGTATCGACAGCGTAACCTCATAACCAACCTCATGTAGTCTTTATTTAAGTTCCATTTATGCAGCCCTACTGCATGACGGTATTTTACTTCAATGATCGTCAGGTAGGTTAACGAATAAAATACGTAATTTTTCTTTGTAAATTGGTACAGTACATAGAACTCATGCACATGAAGTCACTTTTATGTTCATATTTTACTTTGTTGTAACATCAGAAATAACACACATCCTATAGGTACTATAGATTTTTATCATAGTTAAAAAAGGGGTGTCTGATATTTTTTTTTTATTATCACGCTGTTTATTTATCGGCAATTTAAAGGCAAATCATGATCAAAACAAGATAACACGTTTACCAACTTTTTTATTTTGGAAATATTCCAAATGTTTGTAAGGAAGATCAGTTAGATCAGTTATATTAAGAGGACAATCAAACATAACGTGTTTCTGGAAACCGTTTATCTGGGCGCAATTTTGCAAAATCTTATATCTTATACACGACACTATGTAACATCCACAGTTACCGAGCCCGACTCTCACTTCACCAGCTCCGTCCACAAAAATAATTTGACATCTTATTTATATCGTCAGAAAGCATCGTGTGTGGAAATAACAACTATCTGGCTATCACTGTTCCTGAGAAACAACCAGGTGACAGACAGACGAACGGACACCGGGGCCTCAGTAATATGGTTCTGATTTACCTCTTTGGTTACAGTACAATAATCATTTTATGATACCTCATAATCACTATCATAATCCGTCTAACAATTTCAGGTGTAGGCCGGCCAAAAAACAGTCGTGCTCGAAAATCATAACCCACCCAATTAGAAAATGGAAACCCTCGAAAGTAAAACATTTTTAGCAGAAGTGCTAAGACTGAGTTATACCTTCTGTTATTTTTTCATACTTGCACCCCCCCCCCCAATTTTAAACAGCTCGATTTGTCAAACATGTCAAACGAACACTCGCACATAATTCACGTTTAAATTAAAATTGTACAATTCGTTCGGAAGCTATGATGTCACAGACAGACAGGCAGGTAGGCAGATATGTCAAAGTTATAAGCCCCTCTTTTTGGGATTAAATAAGAAAAAGTCATTAAAACAACTGTGAAATATTTGACACCAGGATAGTATCGTAAATGATGAAATGTGTTTGATTCAAACATTTGATAGTCTTTGGCCCGCTCAAGATTCATTATAATTTAGAAAAAAAGCAAGCTTAAAATGTAAAAAAAGTGTTTCATTTTCAATATTGTATTACATTTTTGCGATGATCGTTATTATTAAACTTCATAGTTTTTCACATCTTGAAATCACGCAGACGAAGTCGCGGGCAACAGCTAGTCTGTAATAAAGTTTGTATATAAATAAGCTAAAAAACTTGACATAAGAGAATTAAGGCTTGGTTTGTCTTTTTATACAAACAAATACATTTCAGATTTATTTCAGTGGTATATTAGATTTGGTAATCTGTATTGTTTTTCCATATCATCTATTTTTTAAACTGAGTTTTAAACATAAACGCACACCAATATAGTTTTTCTTTTAAGCACTTAATCAATTGAGTATAGACTACGATCGTATGATTTATGTCTAGCGTTCTACATGTAAATTGCATTTCACGTATTCATCGAGTCAATGCAGACCACCGAGTATTATGGTGAACTTTGTCGAGGGACTGAGTTGATTGATTAATTGTATGAAGCTGTGTTCGCCGAGTGGTGATTTAACAATAGCTTGGGGACGTAATTATATTGTGTTTATAGTTCTACTAATTTAATAGAAACTATTCCATTTATAAGAACCAAAGCTTTTACGTTAGTTCAATAGTAAAACCCGCAATATAATTGTCCACTGCTAGACACAGACTTCTTCCTTTTTACGGTAGCTTTTGAGCATTGATCACCACGCTACTTCACTATGGGTTCTCGATTTCAGATTTGCATTCTTGGAATCCAGCAATGTTTTCCTCCACCGTTTGTCAATGGTGTCTTGATAAAAACACATTGATTTTTTTCTTGCATTGGGATAGAACCTGAATCTCATGCATACAAATCCTTGCACAGAATTGCAAGACCACCAATTTAGTTAAAAAAAACATAAATTTTAACACCACCTGGATACAAAAACTAATCTAGTCTTGAGAATTCAATAACTAGAGCTGAATGATCTTAAAGACTGGTTTCAATTTCGCTTATACTCGGTCGTTCGATAGAATGCATAAACTTTTACAATATCCCCCCGTACATGAAGAACCTTTGCAAGATGTATGCTAATGAGTTCCCACGATTGCTTATTTTAGCGTACGGGGATAATAATAATAATAATAATAATAATAATAAATCGTTTATTTGCATTAAACATGGTATACAAAGGTGTTAAATAGGTATATAGTAGGTACAAGCATGTTTAGCTAAGATGAACATAGCACGCAAATTTTTTAGGAAACTAAACTATTTATACATTAACATTTGTAATCCATAAATTCTTTTAAACTATAAAAATTACAATCACTTAACCATTTATATAATGCAATCTTTAATAATCTTATATTTAATACTTTGAATTTACTTGGCATCTTGTTATATATCCGCACACATGTTGCAAGACAATTTTTATTATATTTGGTCAGTCTTGGTAGATCACTCTGTGCTAATCTAAAAGGATCTCGTCTGTTGCGTGGACATATTTCATTTGCAGTTTTAAACAGCTGTATATGCTTAACTACGAATACGCATATTTCGTAAATGTAGATACACGGGAGCGGTAACAAGCCAAGTCTTTTAAACAGTGGTCGACATGATTCGTCGGGTTTTAGTCCACAAATTGATCGTATGCACTTTTTTTGAGCAATGAATGCTCTGGTCATGTCGGTGCTATTGCCCCACATTATAACACCGTATCGTAATATCGATTCAACATAGGCGTGATATGATATAAAGGCAGTCTTCATATTGGTAACATTTTTAACTTGCTTGAGTGCGTATACGAATTTATTAATTTTAGTGCTAATATTATCTACATGTAATTTCCAATTAATATCTTTATCTATTATTATACCTAAGAACTTTGTATGCGTTACCTCATTGAGTTTATTTATATTAAGTTTAATGTTATTTTTATTATTATTTGTATTATTGAATTGGATATAGACGGATTTGTTTAGGTTTATTTTTAAACGGTTAACGTCAAGCCAATGTATTAATTTATTGATAGTATTATTAATTTCACGCTCATGATCTGTAATGGTATTTTGTTTTTTATCAGTTGCTACTACAATAGATATGTCATCAGCAAAGAGGATGCATTTGTGTTTGGTTATTTCTGTAATGTCATTTATGTATATAAGGAATAATACTGGGCCAAGCACACTTCCTTGTGGCACGCCGTATTTATTATGTCTATATTCTGAACAGTAGGATGTCATGACTCTATTTTTGTTAATTTTATTGATACTAACGCATTGTTTCCTATTACTCAAATAGGACATAATCCACTGTAGAGCGGGTCCCCTTATTCCAATAGCTTCCAACTTTTCTAGCAATATGTCATGTGATACCAGGTCGAAGGCCTTTGATAAATCAAAAAATAGTCCAGTGGTCATTTGATTGTTGTTAACATTGGAAAGTATTGCTTTCATAAGAGAGAATGTAGCTAAAGTTGTAGATTTACTTTTTTGGAATCCAAATTGTTCGTCACTTATAATTCTGAATTTATTGCAAAAATCAATCAGTCTTCTATACATACACCTTTCATAAATTTTAGATAAAATCGGTATTAAAGTTATTGGTCGATAATTATTTATATCATCCTTATCTCCCTTTTTGAACAATGGCTTTATTATGGACAACTTCAATTTCTCAGGAAAAATTCCATTTAAAAATGATATATTAATTAAGTGAGTTAAGATCTTACTTAGCTCGTTACAGCAGGTTTTTATTATTTAGTGCTAATTTCGTCATATCCCTCAGATCTGGTATTGCGTAAAGACATTATTTCTTGTAGCACCTCATTTTCTAGCAATGGCTTCAGAAACATTGAGTTGTAATATTTATTTCTTCTAGAGTTTCGGTCAGCACTTTGTTGATTTGGAATAGAAGTTAAGTTAGTGTAATGGTTATTGAACATAGAGGCTATTTTCAAAGGGTCTGTAATAACTGTGTCCTTTAGCTTTATGCTTTCTATATTCTCTTTGGAATTAGTAGCGTTAATTTCATTTTTTATTACAGTCCATGTTGCTTTACATTTGTTATCATGTGCATTAATATATTTAATATTTATGTTCTTTTTGAGCTATATACACATTTATTTAGTAGATAAGAATAATTTTTATATTTGGCTTTATTAGTTGAATTTTTATTTTATAATACTGATAACGTAGTTTTCTTTTAGTTTTACAACATTGTCTAAGACCTTTGCTTATCCATTTTTGTGCATTTTTGTTATTAGTATTAACCTTAACTCTTACGTTTGGAAAACAAAGATTGTAAAATAAACACAACAAATCATGAAATTCATTAAATGCGGAATTTGAATCGGTATTTAGATGAATATTAGCCCAAGTCAAGCTTTGCAAGCATTCCTTAAATTTTCGGATATTTTCTATGCTGTAGTCTTTTTTGAAAATATAGTATGCTGCTAATTTTAACGGTTTATTTTTAGTAGGGAAGCTCAACATTTGTGCTGTATCATGATCTGAAAGATGTAGAGGTAGCACGGTTGAGGTGGCATTTGAGATGTTGCTTAGGATATGGTCAATACAGGTCAATTTACGTGTTGGTACCTTAATGTGTATTGTCAAGTTATAATTATTTGCCAGGCTATGTAATTCATTAGTTATGTTGTTTTTTCTTAGAGTATTTATATTGAAATCACCGGCTATTACTAAATTTAATTTAGATCTATATTTTCTCAGCAGATCATGTAAAAGACAATTTAGTTTTGTTAAAAACTGATTTGGATCTGATTGAGGTGTTCTATAAACAGATATAATTACTAATTTATTACAAACTATCTCTACACCGCAGGCTTCAAAAGTGTTTTGTATTGCATGACCTTTTACAAATGTTAACTCTTTATAATTCAAACCCTTTTTAATTAATATACAAGTACCACCTCTTTGTTTTTCTCTGAGAAATTAGAAGCCATTGTATAGTTATATATTTTGACGTAATTTTCGTTACCTTTTTTTATAAATGTTTCAGATAGACATATAACATCCGGATCATTATTTACTTCTTTTAATTCTTGAATCGTTATTTCTAATAGTTCTTTCTTTGATAGGATACTAGCAATATTTTGATGGAGTATTCTAAAATTTTGCTCCTTATTACTTTGGGCTCGAAAAAATGATTTATTCTTGTTTATAACAGGAAAGTAATAGGGTATGGTCCCTTTTGGACTCTTTACTTCCAGTTGAGGGGTTATAGTTTCCATGTGGCTATTTTTTTGAAGACGACTAAAGTAATAGGGAATTGTCCCTTTCCTAGGTTCCTTAAAACTAGTGTTTACATTAAGACTTGATTTGTTAGTCGCTAACCAGTTTCGAATTTCACTAGGGTTCAAATATTTATCACTGTAATCACAACAATCTATAATATAGTTCACTGAATGACAGATATCGTACAATTTCGTACTTTTTTGTTTAAAAAGTGGCATTTTTTATACTGTTTACACATGTCTTTTATGGAGTAATTCAATTTATTTACATTTAAATACGCGTTACTTAAGACATTTAATACAATTATAGTGTTATTTTTGAATGTATCTAATATATATTGCAATTGAGATATGGTTTGGTTTGAGTTACGATCATTTTCCCCTATACATATAACTAGTTTGTCATCAGCAGACAGTGTACTATTTCTACAGTTGGCTAAGATTTCGCTGGACGGTGCATTCGCTTCGTTTCGGCGACGACGCTGTATGTTCCGTACCGTGTGTTTGTTCGCGAATGTGAGATGGCTGCTGCTAGTCCGACGCAGCGCTGGGATCCGAAGATGAATATCCTCTTCCCGGGGTAGATATCTGGTACATTTAGAGCAGTTGAGTTTCGATACTTTGCAGTATTATTTGACTTTTGTCTCGTTGCGTGCGTTGGTACCTGAGCATCATTTTCACATGAGGTATGACTACTTCTCATGAGTTCTTCAATGCGCCCAGTGAGATTTAAGATCTCCCTTTCTGCGACCTCTAATTGTTGTTTTAGAGTGACTATCTCTTGTTTCAATAGTGAAATTTTTCCGCAGTCGTTGGTATTAATGTTGTTACTGTCTAACGATGGGGAGGTTGGTGTAGAATACGTGTTATGCTGATGTGACAGGGCACGGGTTTTCTTCTGTTTGAGCTTAAGACTGTCATCAATCGTAGCAGAATGACATATGGATTTTAAAGTTTGGTTTTCTAAGGTTAATTTGTTTATCTGTGTGTGCAAGTCCTTATTTTCGATCAACAGATTTCCCAGTTCATTTTCGGTGCTTTCAAGTTTAAGTGTGAGCTGAGCTATAGTGTACTTCATTTCTGAGGTCGAAACTAAATCAGATACTGTTCTATCAACACTTCTTGATATTTTGGGAGTATTGTATGACTCGTCAGATGTTTCGCATTCTGTAAGTATATGGGAGTCAAATAACAATGTGCTATGTTGTACAGGAGACTGGCGCAATGTTTTGTCACCCATATTTTTATTTATTAGATCAGCTTCTTGTTGCGTTGGAGATAGTGTTTTTAACGAGGTCTGCTTTTTACGCACCGTAATATTAGATGTACTATCTGTTGCAGCATATTTTTTATTTCTGATGCATACTCTGCACCTCCATTTCTTTTTGGCTTCGGCATCTTTGAGTCGGTATGTCGCTTCGGGATAGCCATCGCAATCTAATTCGTACCTGTTATTACATACAGAGCATAGCGCAGTATTTTTTACATTGACCATTTTTTTACATTTGTGGCAAGTTACTAGTGGTGCCATCTTGCGAACACTGTTATTTTTTATTTTCAAGTTTGAGTTCATTGTGTTTGCTTTTACAAGCTTTTATTTATTCAAATGTATTTTATTTATCAATATTTTTAAATATATAGAAATTTACGAAAAGTGAATGTTGCGAGGAGGATTTGAACCCGCGGACATTCTTGTATTGCTGGTTGATCGGCAAAAGTAGTAAGCTAGTGCACTGAGCCAGCTGTACATGAGAAATTTTTTTGAATTTATTGATCACTTGTCGTGAATTTTATTTGTTTATAATAAACAATCGGTAATGGCGGTTGCAATTCAAATTACGGTTAGAGTCACTTTTGCACTTTTTTTTTAAATTTTCACTGTATGGTAAATTGTAATTTAGTGGTTTTTATGGAAGTTAAACTTAGTTTTGTTTTGAAAATAGTCACTTTGTGTATTGTTTTATTTTTGCTCACAAATTTAAAGTTTTTTCTAATATTTCCACTGTTTCTGTACACTAACACTTACACAATTATTTTTACTTAATGACTACTGAAAGTTTTGTTTATGTACCAAGCTTTATACACTTTTATGCACTATTTACATTTTGATTGAAGACTTTGTTTTGGTTTTGTAAACTGTTTTAACACTGAATTTAGGTAGTAAGTTAAGTAATGTTTGAAATATCACTGAATGTTTTTTATTTTACTTTTTTATTGTAACACATAAGTTCAGCTTAATAATTTAAAGACTTAAGTCTTCTGCATAACGATCAAAGTTCTGTGCACTTTGTACGGCGTCGTTAGCGTGGAGAATTTAAATTTCAAAATAAAAGTCAATGACCTTTAAGCTTTCTCCAGAATTTACTGTACACTAATATTACCTTGTAATGAGGACTTAAACACTATTTTTATTGTTCACACACTGTTTTTATAGTTCTTGTTGCAGTTTTAACACTGTTTATCACTACTTTAAAGTTTATCGGCGGGATTATTTAAAATTGGCACATTTTGACGCGGGAGTTTTGAAGGGTTTTGTAAATTGCAATTTATTGAAAGTATTACTGAACTGTTTATGTTTATCACATTTACACTTGTACACTGCTACTTGTTTTATACTTTAGGCACTAAGAGATGACAAAATAAGCTTTTATACTATTTTTAGTTAATATTTTTGTACGGAGCCGATGTTATCGTGGCGACAGCGCCATCTACTTAATTGTTAATTGAGGTCATGTTAACGCTAAATTGTTCCCTATAAAACAATCAGTACATTCATTAATGATTTCAATCTCAACTCCGCATTTTGTACGAAAATAAAGTGTGACGTTTGAATGCAGATGTTACCGAAACCTACATAAAAATTATGAGACTGAAATTATTTTTGTTTACGTAACTTTTAAGGTTATCCGTTGCCTGATGCCTTGCTTACCTTTACTAAAGATGTATCATAACATACATAGCTATATACCTGAACTCTAAAACAGTTTACAGCTGAGCTCTGCTTCATTGTTTTCTCTGCAAAATTACAAGTACGGAAAGTGTAAAGACACATACCTATAAATACGTACTATGCTCTCTTTAGTAATGGCCTCTTAGTGTAAACAATCAAATGCGAATATGAGTGCCAAGTCAGCCGCACTTTATAGCCATTTAAGAGCGGTCGTAACAGTGAAAAGTGTTGCCAAAATTTCTAATCTCGCGATCACGTTGCCAGCAAAACAATGGCATCCAAAACAAAAGCCAATTGATACAGGTATTGCTTACCTGTGAACTTTACGAATATAGGTAAGTATAGATACTATAAATTAAACACTTTGTACTGGTAGATATAATACTTATAGAAGGGAATCGTCCAGTTGACGCCAATAACATAACGGAAACATGTTCTTACTTCATTGCGCGACTTGTTCAAGACGCTTGGGCTTCAGCCAAATAATAATAGTAAACTATGATCCGCTTCGTCAAGCCATGGCTTTAAGTTTAATTTAGAATATCTATGAAGGCTATATTTAGAATAAGATGCACCAACAGCGATGTTACTTTGAATACATCTTGTTTTGGACTCCCTGCGAGTTGAGATTTAGAATTACTATGATTTTATATGATCGAACTATAGTAACAAGATATTGTTTGTTTGTTTTAACGCTCTCTTCACGTATTTATAAATATGTGTTTGCTACTTCAGTTTTTAAATAGGAAAATGTTAATTTAGGTTCCCTTACTTTTTAAATAGGCACTTATTTTTTATAACAAAAATAATATTAAGGAAGTTCTATGTAGCCTGTTTGACAAGTTGAATAAACATGTATGTTATATTTAATACTAGGCATATCAAGCATAACATAAATAACAACAATCTACTTACAACATCTACATACCAAACAAGTCAACGACAAATAATTAAGCGTATCGTTTCGTAATCTTATCATTTCGCTTGTAAGAGATCTGATATAAAAAGGAAAGTGACCTTAATCTAATTACATACTTAAATATACATTCAGTTGTTTCGGCCTAAAATATACGGCCGGTATCAATAAAATCAAAGAAAGTTTTCAATTTTGGTAAAACATTATGGCTTGGCCTTAAAGAAATAATTAATTCCTTGGCAAATCGTGATAAGCTTGCTTTCACACGTCGCCCGAATGATATGAAAATCGCAAGTTATACTTTCACTGTTCTTATTTGCATAGCGAGACTAATGCCGGCTGCCATCTTAGCTTTTGACTAGTTTAAGTCATTTTTATAGTTTCCTACACAACAAGGAAAAGGGACATTATTACTACACTCTGTATCTCTATAAGTCTGTCCGTTTGTAAGTCTTGTCCGACTGCACCAGACTGTATCACAGTAACTGTGAAATCAAGAATAACATTATGGTTGAAATTTCTTCTGTAGCTATCAGCAAATAGTAAAATGCAGCAACGATTAGTACGGTCATAAATGTGACGGGTGGCTAATTTCTATTCCTCTTTAGCCTATAAAAACAGATATTCAGGAACTGTTATATCGAGAGTCCGACATACACTTAACTGGTTTTTACTGTCACTCGTCTTTCTACAAATGCTAATGGGATGTGCAATATTGAAAGTTGATGTGAACATCAAATTAGCTGAGACTTTATTACTGTTCGTCGCAGTTTGAAACCGTTACAGTCGTCTTGAAAGGAGCATTGCCATAAACGCTGCGTAAACCCGTTGGGAGTAAGTTGATTTAAGATCACGACGATCTAATCCTCTCAACGTTTCCTTTTTTAAAGGAAAATCTAGTTTCAATAAAACCTCCTTAAGCCTACAATTTGTGAAAGCTGGTAAATATGACATTATAGTTTCACAACTCATTTCTAAAAAGTTTTTATTCCAAATGCATAGTCAAAAAAGTATTCTGTCAGATTCATACTAGGTAAAGTGAAATTTGAAATCAAAATAATAGTCTCGGCTAAGTTAATAAATAAATATTATTTAAGATCGCGTTTTAAAACCCAAGTCCTAACTGTTAAATTATTAACTGCTAGGTACTTGTTAATTAACCTTATCAATATTTGGCTTCATTATTGCAGACCACCTTCTCTCATCTTGTTAATTAAGACATTTTTGCACATAAATTCAACATTCTTTTTTTAACAGTACAATCGTTTACATACGTAGTGGTTTCTTAGGTTTACGCGAATGTTAGACATTGAAATGAAACTACTTTTACGGATTTTATCGCGGTTTAATTTTAGATTTTAGTTCCCGACGTTTCGAAACCTTTGCAGGTATCATGGTCACGGGCAGACTGAGATGGCGTTCGTCTTGACAGAAGATGTTGCTCGTTCTACCTTCATATTTTAATTAATTATTTGTGGTCCGACCTACGCAGTATGAGCTCACTGTGTCTTGATGTCTTGCAGCGCTGCTCTTGGGTTTGGCCTTGAGTTTATTTATTATTGGATCCCAAGTAGGTGATATCTTCCAGCCATCTTCTCTATTGAAATTAGGGGTGTTTTTTAATCTCAATAGCCTCGCGAAACATCCTAGGTAGGAATTTGGATTCTTTAGCGAGGATCTGTGGTTGGTCAAATCTAATATAATGGCTGGAACCTTCAGCATGTTCGGCGACTGCAGACTTCGTTGAGCGGCGGTGTTTGACGTCAGCTATGTGTTCTTTAACGCGGTCCCTATGCTTCGTTTGGTAGGATGTTTCGCGAGGCTATTGAGATTAAAAAACACCCTAATTTCAATAGAGAAGATGGCTGGAAGATATCACCTACTTGGGATCCAATAATAAATAAACTCAAGGCCAAACCCAAGAGCAGCGCTGCAAGACATCAAGACACAGTGAGCTCATACTGCGTAGGTCGGACCACAAATAATTAATTAAAATATGAAGGTAGAACGAGCAACATCTTCTGTCAAGACGAACGCCATCTCAGTCTGCCCGTGACCATGATACCTGCAAAGGTTTCGAAACGTCGGGAACTAAAATCTAAAATTAAACCGCGATAAAATCCGTAAAAGTAGTTTCATTTCAACGTTTACATACGCTTCAATATAAATATGTTTTCGAAAGAAGATTAACTGAGCGAGATTCCTTTAGAGATTGCAGTGAGCGATTCGCAGAGAGTTGCATAGAGCCTGTCCAGATCACATTTGTAGGCCCGAGACCGGTTCGACCACTGCTTTAGATACAAAAAAGTGATAGTCATCGTAGGTTCGAGACCTTAACTCGATCGTTACGGCTTTCTTCAATAACACTCGCATATATCTCTCCTTACTGGACCAACGACCAGATTATTGCGTATTTCATCTAACTAGGGACCTAACTAAGTATCTTAAAGTATCTAATTATTCCAGTTGCGAAAGACAGACGCCGTTCTTTACCTTGTAGAGCGCTATCACTCTTCCACAGTTACAATAATTGTAATAACACTTTAAGACGTGGCGCTAGGCCCTAACATATCCTCACTTACTTGTAACCAGTACTAACGGACGTCGCAACAAACATGACCTCAAAAGGAGAAGCCGGGTTCATTCATTATGCGAACACGGAAAAGAATTTTACTTTCCGCGGAATAATTAGCTCTCGTAATTCTGTCTTAGAAATGTTGTCCTCGCGTATATGGCATGGATTTTTAGTATGTGGTTTGAATGTAAGAGCGCAATCAATGAATTCTCTCATTGTGACTTCGTGAGGTAAATGCAGGGGCCAAACCCTGTATTAAAGAGCTCCCTGTATTAAAACCCTGTACTAAAAGCAACCCTCCTAAAAGGCTTACGTGGAGACACAGGCCCTACACGCAGAGGCCTTGTAGAAGAATAGGCCCCCGCTCTATAGAAGAATATACATGATGAACCCAAACTCGATATAGGACAAATGCTTATTATAGACCTATATGGAATAAATGAAGTTTGAATCAAGCATATTGGCGGGTTATGATGACGAATGATTTGTCTTTTAACATTTACTATTTAAGATTGAAATTGCGACATTGTAAGAAAGTTAGATAACTCGCGGAAGTTAGATACTTAATTGAAAATGTTTCCGATATTAAATTAGTTCTTTCCAAAATAAGAATATCTCAATATCTAGATTTGGTGACGTTATTAAGAACTGTCTTTTAAAAATATAATACAATGGAGATTCATATGCAAAACCATAATTTGAAAGTTAATACATTTTATATTTGATTTTGATGAAATTTGTAAGATCAGACAACTCTAATGATAATGCAAAATTATGTACGAATATTTGACTAACTTCCATGTCATAACAAACAACATGAATACGTTAAATTTACAAAGGCCTCAAATAAATTACTGATGGAATTATAAAGTATAAACACTCTATCTCTGACATAACTCAATAATTTCTGAGATGTTCTGTGAACACATACATAATTACTCCTTAACCATATCGCAAAGTATTTCCTTTTACGAACTGATTACCGATATAAAAGACTTGCATGTTACGTAACCAAGTCATCGTTACAATTACTACTGCGTACAACTGCTACTCAATTATGATCTAACGTCCTGTAGTTATAAACATTATGTACACAATGATGTCGACTACCGATCAATGAAATGGCACCAATCCAAGCAACACTGACTTATTTACAAACATTGAAATGAGGTATGAAAATAATCGGCCACATTACCGCCTTATTGTACGGGAAAAGAAAGAAATAAACGTCACTCAATAGACTTATAGTACAGAGAATAATAGTCATAAGACTTTGTCATTTAACTAGAAATAAACCATACAATAAGACACAACATAAAGGTACGTTAATATGTGGGTTTAAAAATCATTTCTTAAGCTATAGTATTATGAATATCAACGCAACTGAATCTAAAAAAAGCACTTAAGTTTAACAGCGGTGACTAAAACATTATTTTCTAGTAAAAAGCGTACCTACTGGTAAGTCACACGATTTTACGTGTGTTTACGAGATAACAATTAAGCATTCAATATTTTGAGAAATTTGTGTGACGAACTAAATGGTTTTTTTTTCTCTAATACCCAATTATCAGTTCATAAAACTTGCATTTCATTTGATTAACTATTCTAAGTCAGTCTGGTGCAGTACTCGTAGACGAAACGAAAGAACTAAATTTTTGGCACGCGACGGAGACCAGACGGCGAAAACCGGGACAATGTCAGAACTCGAAACATGTTTTTTATTCTACAAGTTTTAAAATACTAATCCAAAGCATTTACATATTTTAAGTGTGAATTTCAAATTAATAGCTACATAGGTGTTAGAAAAATTATTCACCGGTTGAAAATCTATCTGGTCGAAATTTTTAAAGCAACTTGCATTGAAAGATTAATAAATTAAACTTCACATAAATCAAAGTCGCTAATAGTAATATGTACTGTCAATTATTGCGAAGCCCAAATCACGCAAGCGTCAATCATCATTTTGTACGAAACATTCGTTATACAGAAGTGCTATCAATTGTTCTGTGCCAAATAGTTTGTCAACAACCGATCGTTAAGTGGACGTGACCGATGCTATTGATACACGTGACATCGACTAATTTAGATAGCTATAACATGTACCCATGCATATGCATGCGCGGATTAATCGTGATCAATTATGTGGAGTACCGCATGAGACCACGTACGTCACTCCAAGTATCGTTGCGACATCACTTTCACCCGCAATTTGTCATTCTGCCTATCATTTTAAGCGGTTGTTATTTGTTTTTTATGGTTCCGTAAGTAAGTCTAATTCAACCACTTGTCGCTAACGACGTAAAAGTAATGTACGGATTAACTTTCTGATGCAATTATTTTAATTGGAAGTTATTCGTTGCTTGCCAGCTGATATATTTCTTAGCGTGTTTGTGAAACGGATTAAGAGATTAAATACAGATCATTTTTTACCAGTTAGAAGCATGTATGATTTGTAGAGAAAAATATTTTACATCCTCACAACCGTGGAAATGTTGTTTTTAACTTATCCTGTTATATCACTTAGCTTAGCCTCCCTTAATTAAGATATTCCCTGATATTCTGATTCTGAACCTAAAACGATGCTACACAACATTGTTGCTAAATCCAGATCCCACTCGCAGTCCAGTGCAAGAAACTCGTAATGAATTAAGACCATCCTCATACATTACGAGTCTGGACTCCGGATTGCATCCGCTACGCGCATTAGACTGCATGAGGTGGGCGTCCATCCTCATTGCAGCTAAATATCGTCTGTCTCTGCCACCATTAGCGTATTAAAGGGACCAATGAATGTTATCTCTCGCTCTGTCAGCCAACCACTGGAATACGACTTCACAATTGAATCCACTGCATGTAAGCACTTACATCCACTCGACAATTTCACTTAATAGTTGAGTTTAATTAAACTTAAATGAAATTGTCGTTTAAAACTGCTTCAAAATTATTTTGACACAGCTTAAGGAAAATTTTGTTTTAGTTTCATCAAGTTTTCGGGCAAACTAATTATACCTACGTAAGTTGTATATATCCTTGTCACCGTTCAGAAGAAATTAATCAACGGAAACAAGAATTTCGTAAAGCAATTTAATAACTTACCTACGTAATTATTTTACTAAAAAATAAGTAGGTCAAATATGCTAAAATAATTATAGATATAATTAACCGCTGGAGAAAGGACACAAACTGGAACGAGTTGTACTTGGGAAATTACTAAGACGGTAATAACTTACATTTACTTAATCGTCATCTTATGCAGAACATTATGTATTCACTAATTGCTAATTAATTATTCTTAACCACTATCCTTGCGACATTTTAATGGGATGGAGGCGAATGAAAAGGATTTCATACAATGAATACAATTAAATTTAATAAATAAGTAAGTATTATCTAATAAGTAATCAATTCATTAACTAATCATTGATTAAGCTAATATATATTTCATTTCATTACCTTCTGGTAAAAGCAGTGTACTTCATGCTAATTACAGATTTCCAAGATATTTTCTTTAGAGAATAAGATCAATTAATTAATACCTGAATAAGCTGCTTAACTATTAATACAAGATTCTTTGACATAACATATTCTTTCATTGTTCGTCATAGTCGTAATTGTGAATTTGCTCACGCTCATTTATATATATCCTTATTTCAATGGTGACATTTTAAAGTGTCAATGTACAAGTAGCAAATCCGTTATAATCGGCATTGTTTTACAAGGATTTGAATAAATGAACGGCGTAACATTTTGGTCTTTGTTGTTCGATGGCAAACTGCAATTCATGACACCCACATGCTCTTAAATTACTTTAAAAACAAACAGATGCATTGGGTTTTGTAGAGAGGTAAAATATTGATTAAAAAGCGAATAAATAAAATATCCACGTGAGAATTACCTGTAAATAAATTATTATGAATAATCCCAAAATAAACTAAGTCAACTCTACTTTTAGAAATACCCAGGGTTTTTGTTGCTATGGGGTTGATTCACTTAAAAGTTATCGGTCGTTTTTTTCTCTGTAGTTTCCATATTCTTTAATAATTGTACATCGATTAAGGAAAGCCTAGTTTAGACGATATTTACTAATCCAGACGTAATAATTCAGGTGATTTGGGAAAAGATACTGGCTTATCGACTGACTGATATCACCTTATCTCAAGTAAACACGCTATTAAAAGCAAATCGAAATATTTCATCTATTGGATTAGGTACAATCCGAAAAATATCTAAGCATTTTTAAGGTATTTCAAAGTAAATTTCACTATTACAACACAAATAAATGACCGGGTATGTAACTTATCACGAGAAATGACTTTGAAATAACTTTGTGTGAACTATTTACGTGAATTAAATCCAAGTGTATTTGCAATAAACACGCAGTACCCTGAAAAATTTCGAACGGCAGTTTTCAATGTTAACGGTTGATAACTAATTAGCGGATTAATTAACTACCACCGGAAATGCCCCGTCCTTCACTCTTGAGGAAATTTAAAATAAAAAGTTAACTTTGTAAAAAAGTATAATTAGATTGACTTGATCTTTAACCAAGACCACAAACCACGACCAAGTTACTGAAGCAAGTTCTTACAGTCGCATTACAATTAGGTCAAGTTAAAATGTTTATTTGTGTATTTACGTATCTGTACACAACATTAACCTCGTATTAAATAGTTCCAGCCAATAATATGCTACTTGCGTTCGAGTACTATTCACGGAGTCATTGCTTTATGCAAAGTTGGAAACAAGAAAGAATCGCACAGCTACGACCGGTAGTTCTATCCGGCTTAAAAAGCATTCCCCGGTTCAACGACAAAGGCAAACAATACTAAACGGTGGATTTAACGTGAAGGCAATTGCACCTCATTATTGTATCAATGGAGAAATCTGCGGTGTGGGCGACACGAGGCAGTGGCGAAACATCACGGCAGTGACTCAGTAAGCACCACATTCAAATGCGTAACGTCGAACGTGTTCCTTCCGAATGCGGTACTCAGCCGTAAATCTATCCTTCTATTTGACATGTTAACATAAGCCCGAAGATGTCGATCAGTAAACAATATTAAAGTCAAATAGTCTGACTGGACGATTCTCAAACCTGTTTTGTTTGGACTGTTTGTATTTGCATCCTTAACGCTACACGGCTCTATGTAAGGCTCTCGGCAAAACTACCAATAACAATGACGGTTACGTTCAAATTTTAAATTGAGTTAATCGGATATTACTTAGACACAATTATCATTTAATCTAAAATCCTAGATTGTGTAGATTTAGATTCACAATGAAGCAATTATCACCAAGGTTACCTATTATACAGTAAGTCATAATTTACCTGTTTCTGTGTTTTGTCTGGTAATATGATAGAGAGCTCAAACGATCTGTTCTTCTTGTCGCGGTTACCAGATCGCATGAGCTTCGACGACGAGCGTGTGATGCTCTGCGCCTTCT
>NW_020800353.1:0-14130 GCF_003590095.1 Trichoplusia ni
ACTAGCTGTTGCCCGCGACTTCGTCTGCGTGGTTAGAAGATATAAGTTATGACTTTTTCTTCGCTCCTATTGTCGCAGCGTGATGATATACATAAGCCTTAAACCTCCCTCGATTAATGGTATATTCAACACAAAAATATTTTTTTCAATTTGAACCAGTAGTTTCTGAGATTAGCGCTTTCAAACAAACAATTAGTATATACATAGTACATACATAGTATATACATAGTAATTAGTATATATATAGTACAATTAGTATATAGATGCCAACGATATCTTCGCTACGTTTCATCGATTTTTAATTTCTCGCGCGGAGATTTTAATATTACGATAACTCATTACCTATTTACGTTTTTGGCGTAGTGTAAAAGGCAATTTGTTCTATATTACATGCATAATATATCTAACTTATTTATTTGGATAAGGATTAATACTGTATTGTTAAAAAGAGGTTCGTAAGTAACCAATAATTTTACTGTATTAAGAAAACACATAAAAATGGTTATTGTGGGTTATCCTTGGAAGATAGACATATACCACCGCGGACTTTTTTGTAGATCTATTAAAGAGGTACAAACTTGCCATACATTGTTTTGTTGTAACTCGAAAGGTTTTGGCAGCGTTCTCGATGAAAGCTCTCGAATGGCTTAATTTTTTCTGACATGTTTAACTAATATCGCTGTAATATCGTCAGTTTACACAAAACCTAAACTTATTATACACTAAAACCTTCCTCAAGAATTGCTCTATCAATCGTTGAAAACCGCATAAAAATCCGTTCAGTACTTTTCTAGTTTATCGCGAACAGACAGACAGACAGACAGACGCGGCGAGGGACTTTGTTTTATAATATGTAAGGATAAGGATAAGGATAGCTGTTGCCCGCGACTTCGTCTGCGTGGTTAGAAGATATAAGTTATGACTTTTTCTTCGCTCCTATTGGTCGCAGCGTGATGATATACATAAAGCCTAAAACCTCCCTCGATTAATGGTATATTCAACACAAAAATATTTTTTCAATTTGAACCAGTAGTTTCTGAGATTAGCGCTTTCAAACAAACAATTAGTATAAACATAGTACATACATAGTATATACATAGTAATTAGTATATATATAGTACAATTAGTATATAGATGCCAACGATATCTTCGCTACGTTTCATCGATTTTTAATTTCTCGCGCGGAGATTTTAATATTACGATAACTCATTACCTATTTACGTTTTTGGCGTAGTGTAAAAGGCAATTTGTTCTATATTACATGCATAATATATCTAACTTATTTATTTGGATAAGGATTATACTGTATTGTTAAAAAGAGGTTCGTAAGTAACCAATAATTTTACTGTATTAAGAAAACACATAAAAATGGTTATTGTGGGTTATCCTTGGAAGATAGACATATACCACCGCGGACTTTTTTGTAGATCTATTAAAGAGGTACAAACTTGCCATACATTGTTTTGTTGTAACTCGAAAGGTTTTGGCAGCGTTCTCGATGAAAGCTCTCGAATGGCTTAATTTTTTCTGACATGTTTAACTAATATCGCTGTAATATCGTCAGTTTACACAAAACCTAAACTTATTATACACTAAAACCTTCCTCAAGAATTGCTCTATCAATCGTTGAAAACCGCATAAAAATCCGTTCAGTACTTTTCTAGTTTATCGCGAACAGACAGACAGACAGACAGACAGACGCGGCGGGGACTTTGTTTTATAATATGTAAGGATAAGGATAAGGATAGCTGTTGCCCGCGACTTCGTCTGCGTGGTTAGAAGATATAAGTTATGACTTTTTCTTCGCTCCTATTGGTCGCAGCGTGATGATATACATAAAGCCTAAAACCTCCCTCGATTAATGGTATATTCAACACAAAAATATTTTTTCAATTTGAACCAGTAGTTTCTGAGATTAGCGCTTTCAAACAAACAATTAGTATATACATAGTACATACATAGTATATACATAGTAATTAGTATATATATAGTACAATTAGTATATAGATGCCAACGATATCTTCGCTACGTTTCATCGATTTTTAATTTCTCGCGCGGAGATTTTAATATTACGATAACTCATTACCTATTTACGTTTTTGGCGTAGTGTAAAAGGCAATTTGTTCTATATTACATGCATAATATATCTAACTTATTTATTTGGATAAGGATTAATACTGTATTGTTAAAAAGAGGTTCGTAAGTAACCAATAATTTTACTGTATTAAGAAAACACATAAAAATGGTTATTGTGGGTTATCCTTGGAAGATAGACATATACCACCGCGGACTTTTTTGTAGATCTATTAAAGAGGTACAAACTTGCCATACATTGTTTTGTTGTAACTCGAAAGGTTTTGGCAGCGTTCTCGATGAAAGCTCTCGAATGGCTTAATTTTTTCTGACATGTTTAACTAATATCGCTGTAATATCGTCAGTTTACACAAAACCTAAACTTATTATACACTAAAACCTTCCTCAAGAATTGCTCTATCAATCGTTGAAAACCGCATAAAAATCCGTTCAGTACTTTTCTAGTTTATCGCGAACAGACAGACAGACAGACGCGGCGAGGGACTTTGTTTTATAATATGTAAGGATAAGGATAAGGATAGCTGTTGCCCGCGACTTCGTCTGCGTGGTTAGAAGATATAAGTTATGACTTTTTCTTCGCTCCTATTGGTCGCAGCGTGATGATATACATAAAGCCTAAACCTCCCTCGATTAATGGTATATTCAACACAAAAATATTTTTTCAATTTGAACCAGTAGTTTCTGAGATTAGCGCTTTCAAACAAACAATTAGTATATACATAGTACATACATAGTATATACATAGTAATTAGTATATATATAGTACAATTAGTATATAGATGCCAACGATATCTTCGCTACGTTTCATCGATTTTTAATTTCTCGCGCGGAGATTTTAATATTACGATAACTCATTACCTATTTACGTTTTTGGCGTAGTGTAAAAGGCAATTTGTTCTATATTACATGCATAATATATCTAACTTATTTATTTGGATAAGGATTAATACTGTATTGTTAAAAAGAGGTTCGTAAGTAACCAATAATTTTACTGTATTAAGAAAACACATAAAAATGGTTATTGTGGGTTATCCTTGGAAGATAGACATATACCACCGCGGACTTTTTTGTAGATCTATTAAAGAGGTACAAACTTGCCATACATTGTTTTGTTGTAACTCGAAAGGTTTTGGCAGCGTTCTCGATGAAAGCTCTCGAATGGCTTAATTTTTTCTGACATGTTTAACTAATATCGCTGTAATATCGTCAGTTTACACAAAACCTAAACTTATTATACACTAAAACCTTCCTCAAGAATTGCTCTATCAATCGTTGAAAACCGCATAAAAATCCGTTCAGTACTTTTCTAGTTTATCGCGAACAGACAGACAGACAGACGCGGCGAGGGACTTTGTTTTATAATATGTAAGGATAAGGATAAGGATAGCTGTTGCCCGCGACTTCGTCTGCGTGGTTAGAAGATATAAGTTATGACTTTTTCTTCGCTCCTATTTGTCGCAGCGTGATGATATACATATAGCCTTAAACCTCCCTCGATTAATGGTATATTCAACACAAAAATATTTTTTCAATTTGAACCAGTAGTTTCTGAGATTAGCGCTTTCAAACAAACAATTAGTATATACATAGTACATACATAGTATATACATAGTAATTAGTATATATATAGTACAATTAGTATATAGATGCCAACGATATCTTCGCTACGTTTCATCGATTTTTAATTTCTCGCGCGGAGATTTTAATATTACGATAACTCATTACCTATTTACGTTTTTGGCGTAGTGTAAAAGGCAATTTGTTCTATATTACATGCATAATATATCTAACTTATTTATTTGGATAAGGATTAATACTGTATTGTTAAAAAGAGGTTCGTAAGTAACCAATAATTTTACTGTATTAAGAAAACACATAAAAATGGTTATTGTGGGTTATCCTTGGAAGATAGACATATACCACCGCGGACTTTTTTGTAGATCTATTAAAGAGGTACAAACTTGCCATACATTGTTTTGTTGTAACTCGAAAGGTTTTGGCAGCGTTCTCGATGAAAGCTCTCGAATGGCTTAATTTTTTCTGACATGTTTAACTAATATCGCTGTAATATCGTCAGTTTACACAAAACCTAAACTTATTATACACTAAAACCTTCCTCAAGAATTGCTCTATCAATCGTTGAAAACCGCATAAAAATCCGTTCAGTACTTTTCTAGTTTATCGCGAACAGACAGACAGACAGACAGACAGACGCGGCGGGGACTTTGTTTTATAATATGTAAGGATAAGGATAAGGATAGCTGTTGCCCGCGACTTCGTCTGCGTGGTTAGAAGATATAAGTTATGACTTTTTCTTCGCTCCTATTTGGTCGCAGCGTGATGATATACATAAAGCCTTAAACCTCCCTCGATTAATGGTATATTCAACACAAAAATATTTTTTCAATTTGAACCAGTAGTTTCTGAGATTAGCGCTTTCAAACAAACAATTAGTATATACATAGTACATACATAGTATATACATAGTAATTAGTATATATATAGTACAATTAGTATATAGATGCCAACGATATCTTCGCTACGTTTCATCGATTTTTAATTTCTCGCGCGGAGATTTTAATATTACGATAACTCATTACCTATTTACGTTTTTGGCGTAGTGTAAAAGGCAATTTGTTCTATATTACATGCATAATATATCTAACTTATTTATTTGGATAAGGATTAATACTGTATTGTTAAAAAGAGGTTCGTAAGTAACCAATAATTTTACTGTATTAAGAAAACACATAAAAATGGTTATTGTGGGTTATCCTTGGAAGATAGACATATACCACCGCGGACTTTTTTGTAGATCTATTAAAGAGGTACAAACTTGCCATACATTGTTTTGTTGTAACTCGAAAGGTTTTGGCAGCGTTCTCGATGAAAGCTCTCGAATGGCTTAATTTTTTCTGACATGTTTAACTAATATCGCTGTAATATCGTCAGTTTACACAAAACCTAAACTTATTATACACTAAAACCTTCCTCAAGAATTGCTCTATCAATCGTTGAAAACCGCATAAAAATCCGTTCAGTACTTTTCTAGTTTATCGCGAACAGACAGACAGACAGACGCGGCGAGGGACTTTGTTTTATAATATGTAAGGATAAGGATAAGGATAGCTGTTGCCCGCGACTTCGTCTGCGTGGTTAGAAGATATAAGTTATGACTTTTTCTTCGCTCCTATTGGTCGCAGCGTGATGATATACATAAAGCCTAAAACCTCCCTCGATTAATGGTATATTCAACACAAAAATATTTTTTCAATTTGAACCAGTAGTTTCTGAGATTAGCGCTTTCAAACAAACAATTAGTATATACATAGTACATACATAGTATATACATAGTAATTAGTATATATATAGTACAATTAGTATATAGATGCCAACGATATCTTCGCTACGTTTCATCGATTTTTAATTTCTCGCGCGGAGATTTTAATATTACGATAACTCATTACCTATTTACGTTTTTGGCGTAGTGTAAAAGGCAATTTGTTCTATATTACATGCATAATATATCTAACTTATTTATTTGGATAAGGATTAATACTGTATTGTTAAAAAGAGGTTCGTAAGTAACCAATAATTTTACTGTATTAAGAAAACACATAAAAATGGTTATTGTGGGTTATCCTTGGAAGATAGACATATACCACCGCGGACTTTTTTGTAGATCTATTAAAGAGGTACAAACTTGCCATACATTGTTTTGTTGTAACTCGAAAGGTTTTGGCAGCGTTCTCGATGAAAGCTCTCGAATGGCTTAATTTTTTCTGACATGTTTAACTAATATCGCTGTAATATCGTCAGTTTACACAAAACCTAAACTTATTATACACTAAAACCTTCCTCAAGAATTGCTCTATCAATCGTTGAAAACCGCATAAAAATCCGTTCAGTACTTTTCTAGTTTATCGCGAACAGACAGACAGACAGACAGACAGACGCGGCGGGGGACTTTGTTTTATAATATGTAAGGATAAGGATAAGGATAGCTGTTGCCCGCGACTTCGTCTGCGTGGTTAGAAGATATAAGTTATGACTTTTTCTTCGCTCCTATTTGTCGCAGCGTGATGATATACATATAGCCTTAAACCTCCCTCGATTAATGGTATATTCAACACAAAAATATTTTTTCAATTTGAACCAGTAGTTTCTGAGATTAGCGCTTTCAAACAAACAATTAGTATATACATAGTACATACATAGTATATACATAGTAATTAGTATATATATAGTACAATTAGTATATAGATGCCAACGATATCTTCGCTACGTTTCATCGATTTTTAATTTCTCGCGCGGAGATTTTAATATTACGATAACTCATTACCTATTTACGTTTTTGGCGTAGTGTAAAAGGCAATTTGTTCTATATTACATGCATAATATATCTAACTTATTTATTTGGATAAGGATTAATACTGTATTGTTAAAAAGAGGTTCGTAAGTAACCAATAATTTTACTGTATTAAGAAAACACATAAAAATGGTTATTGTGGGTTATCCTTGGAAGATAGACATATACCACCGCGGACTTTTTTGTAGATCTATTAAAGAGGTACAAACTTGCCATACATTGTTTTGTTGTAACTCGAAAGGTTTTGGCAGCGTTCTCGATGAAAGCTCTCGAATGGCTTAATTTTTTCTGACATGTTTAACTAATATCGCTGTAATATCGTCAGTTTACACAAAACCTAAACTTATTATACACTAAAACCTTCCTCAAGAATTGCTCTATCAATCGTTGAAAACCGCATAAAAATCCGTTCAGTACTTTTCTAGTTTATCGCGAACAGACAGACAGACAGACGCGGCGAGGGACTTTGTTTTATAATATGTAAGGATAAGGATAAGGATAGCTGTTGCCCGCGACTTCGTCTGCGTGGTTAGAAGATATAAGTTATGACTTTTTCTTCGCTCCTATTGGTCGCAGCGTGATGATATACATAAAGCCTAAAACCTCCCTCGATTAATGGTATATTCAACACAAAAATATTTTTTCAATTTGAACCAGTAGTTTCTGAGATTAGCGCTTTCAAACAAACAATTAGTATATACATAGTACATACATAGTATATACATAGTAATTAGTATATATATAGTACAATTAGTATATAGATGCCAACGATATCTTCGCTACGTTTCATCGATTTTTAATTTCTCGCGCGGAGATTTTAATATTACGATAACTCATTACCTATTTACGTTTTTGGCGTAGTGTAAAAGGCAATTTGTTCTATATTACATGCATAATATATCTAACTTATTTATTTGGATAAGGATTAATACTGTATTGTTAAAAAGAGGTTCGTAAGTAACCAATAATTTTACTGTATTAAGAAAACACATAAAAATGGTTATTGTGGGTTATCCTTGGAAGATAGACATATACCACCGCGGACTTTTTTGTAGATCTATTAAAGAGGTACAAACTTGCCATACATTGTTTTGTTGTAACTCGAAAGGTTTTGGCAGCGTTCTCGATGAAAGCTCTCGAATGGCTTAATTTTTTCTGACATGTTTAACTAATATCGCTGTAATATCGTCAGTTTACACAAAACCTAAACTTATTATACACTAAAACCTTCCTCAAGAATTGCTCTATCAATCGTTGAAAACCGCATAAAAATCCGTTCAGTACTTTTCTAGTTTATCGCGAACAGACAGACAGACAGACAGACAGACGCGGCGGGGGACTTTGTTTTATAATATGTAAGGATAAGGATAAGGATAGCTGTTGCCCGCGACTTCGTCTGCGTGGTTAGAAGATATAAGTTATGACTTTTTCTTCGCTCCTATTTGTCGCAGCGTGATGATATACATATAGCCTTAAACCTCCCTCGATTAATGGTATATTCAACACAAAAATATTTTTTCAATTTGAACCAGTAGTTTCTGAGATTAGCGCTTTCAAACAAACAATTAGTATAAACATAGTACATACATAGTATATACATAGTAATTAGTATATATATAGTACAATTAGTATATAGATGCCAACGATATCTTCGCTACGTTTCATCGATTTTTAATTTCTCGCGCGGAGATTTTAATATTACGATAACTCATTACCTATTTACGTTTTTGGCGTAGTGTAAAAGGCAATTTGTTCTATATTACATGCATAATATATCTAACTTATTTATTTGGATAAGGATTACTACTGTATTGTTAAAAAGAGGTTCGTAAGTAACCAATAATTTTACTGTATTAAGAAAACACATAAAAATGGTTATTGTGGGTTATCCTTGGAAGATAGACATATACCACCGCGGACTTTTTTGTAGATCTATTAAAGAGGTACAAACTTGCCATACATTGTTTTGTTGTAACTCGAAAGGTTTTGGCAGCGTTCTCGATGAAAGCTCTCGAATGGCTTAATTTTTTCCGACATGTTTAACTAATATCGCTGTAATATCGTCAGTTTACACAAAACCTAAACTTATTATACACTAAAACCTTCCTCAAGAATTGCTCTATCAATCGTTGAAAACCGCATAAAAATCCGTTCAGTACTTTTCTAGTTTATCGCGAACAGACAGACAGACAGACAGACAGACGCGGCGGGGACTTTGTTTTATAATATGTAAGGATAAGGATAAGGATAGCTGTTGCCCGCGACTTCGTCTGCGTGGTTAGAAGATATAAGTTATGACTTTTTCTTCGCTCCTATTGGTCGCAGCGTGATGATATACATAAAGCCTAAAACCTCCCTCGATTAATGGTATATTCAACACAAAAATATTTTTTCAATTTGAACCAGTAGTTTCTGAGATTAGCGCTTTCAAACAAACAATTAGTATATACATAGTACATACATAGTATATACATAGTAATTAGTATATATATAGTACAATTAGTATATAGATGCCAACGATATCTTCGTTACGTTTCATCGATTTTTAATTTCTCGCGCGGAGATTTTAATATTACGATAACTCATTACCTATTTACGTTTTTGGCGTAGTGTAAAAGGCAATTTGTTCTATATTACATGCATAATATATCTAACTTATTTATTTGGATAAGGATTAATACTGTATTGTTAAAAAGAGGTTCGTAAGTAACCAATAATTTTACTGTATTAAGAAAACACATAAAAATGGTTATTGTGGGTTATCCTTGGAAGATAGACATATACCACCGCGGACTTTTTTGTAGATCTATTAAAGAGGTACAAACTTGCCATACATTGTTTTGTTGTAACTCGAAAGGTTTTGGCAGCGTTCTCGATGAAAGCTCTCGAATGGCTTAATTTTTTCTGACATGTTTAACTAATATCGCTGTAATATCGTCAGTTTACACAAAACCTAAACTTATTATACACTAAAACCTTCCTCAAGAATTGCTCTATCAATCGTTGAAAACCGCATAAAAATCCGTTCAGTACTTTTCTAGTTTATCGCGAACAGACAGACAGACAGACAGACAGACGCGGCGGGGGACTTTGTTTTATAATATGTAAGGATAAGGATAAGGATAAGGATAGCTGTTGCCCGCGACTTCGTCTGCGTGGTTAGAAGATATAAGTTATGACTTTTTCTTCGCTCCTATTTGTCGCAGCGTGATGATATACATATAGCCTTAAACCTCCCTCGATTAATGGTATATTCAACACAAAAATATTTTTTCAATTTGAACCAGTAGTTTCTGAGATTAGCGCTTTCAAACAAACAATTAGTATATACATAGTACATACATAGTATATACATAGTAATTAGTATATATATAGTACAATTAGTATATAGATGCCAACGATATCTTCGCTACGTTTCATCGATTTATAATTTCTCGCGCGGAGATTTTAATATTACGATAACTCATTACCTATTAACATTTTTGGCGTAGTGTAAAAGGCAATTTGTTCTATATTACATGCATAATATATCTAACTTATTTATTTGGATAAGGATTAATACTGTATTGTTAAAAAGAGGTTCGTAAGTAACCAATAATTTTACTGTATTAAGAAAACACATAAAAATGGTTATTGTGGGTTATCCTTGGAAGATAGACATATACCACCGCGGACTTTTTTGTAGATCTATTAAAGAGGTACAAACTTGCCATACATTGTTTTGTTGTAACTCGAAAGGTTTTGGCAGCGTTCTCGATGAAAGCTCTCGAATGGCTTAATTTTTTCCGACATGTTTAACTAATATCGCTGTAATATCGTCAGTTTACACAAAACCTAAACTTATTATACACTAAAACCTTCCTCAAGAATTGCTCTATCAATCGTTGAAAACCGCATAAAAATCCGTTCAGTACTTTTCTAGTTTATCGCGAACAGACAGACAGACAGACGCGGCGAGGGACTTTGTTTTATAATATGTAAGGATAAGGATAAGGATAGCTGTTGCCCGCGACTTCGTCTGCGTGGTTAGAAGATATAAGTTATGACTTTTTCTTCGCTCCTATTGGTCGCAGCGTGATGATATACATAAAGCCTAAAACCTCCCTCGATTAATGGTATATTCAACACAAAAATATTTTTTCAATTTGAACCAGTAGTTTCTGAGATTAGCGCTTTCAAACAAACAATTAGTATATACATAGTACATACATAGTATATACATAGTAATTAGTATATATATAGTACAATTAGTATATAGATGCCAACGATATCTTCGCTACGTTTCATCGATTTTTAATTTCTCGCGCGGAGATTTTAATATTACGATAACTCATTACCTATTTACGTTTTTGGCGTAGTGTAAAAGGCAATTTGTTCTATATTACATGCATAATATATCTAACTTATTTATTTGGATAAGGATTAATACTGTATTGTTAAAAAGAGGTTCGTAAGTAACCAATAATTTTACTGTATTAAGAAAACACATAAAAATGGTTATTGTGGGTTATCCTTGGAAGATAGACATATACCACCGCGGACTTTTTTGTAGATCTATTAAAGAGGTACAAACTTGCCATACATTGTTTTGTTGTAACTCGAAAGGTTTTGGCAGCGTTCTCGATGAAAGCTCTCGAATGGCTTAATTTTTTCTGACATGTTTAACTAATATCGCTGTAATATCGTCAGTTTACACAAAACCTAAACTTATTATACACTAAAACCTTCCTCAAGAATTGCTCTATCAATCGTTGAAAACCGCATAAAAATCCGTTCAGTACTTTTCTAGTTTATCGCGAACAGACAGACAGACAGACGCGGCGAGGGACTTTGTTTTATAATATGTAAGGATAAGGATAAGGATAGCTGTTGCCCGCGACTTCGTCTGCGTGGTTAGAAGATATAAGTTATGACTTTTTCTTCGCTCCTATTGGTCGCAGCGTGATGATATACATAAAGCCTAAAACCTCCCTCGATTAATGGTATATTCAACACAAAAATATTTTTTCAATTTGAACCAGTAGTTTCTGAGATTAGCGCTTTCAAACAAACAATTAGTATATACATAGTACATACATAGTATATACATAGTAATTAGTATATATATAGTACAATTAGTATATAGATGCCAACGATATCTTCGTTACGTTTCATCGATTTTTAATTTCTCGCGCGGAGATTTTAATATTACGATAACTCATTACCTATTTACGTTTTTGGCGTAGTGTAAAAGGCAATTTGTTCTATATTACATGCATAATATATCTAACTTATTTATTTGGATAAGGATTAATACTGTATTGTTAAAAAGAGGTTCGTAAGTAACCAATAATTTTACTGTATTAAGAAAACACATAAAAATGGTTATTGTGGGTTATCCTTGGAAGATAGACATATACCACCGCGGACTTTTTTGTAGATCTATTAAAGAGGTACAAACTTGCCATACATTGTTTTGTTGTAACTCGAAAGGTTTTGGCAGCGTTCTCGATGAAAGCTCTCGAATGGCTTAATTTTTTCTGACATGTTTAACTAATATCGCTGTAATATCGTCAGTTTACACAAAACCTAAACTTATTATACACTAAAACCTTCCTCAAGAATTGCTCTATCAATCGTTGAAAACCGCATAAAAATCCGTTCAGTACTTTTCTAGTTTATCGCGAACAGACAGACAGACAGACAGACGCGGCGAGGGACTTTGTTTTATAATATGTAAGGATAAGGATAAGGATAGCTGTTGCCCGCGACTTCGTCTGCGTGGTTAGAAGATATAAGTTATGACTTTTTCTTCGCTCCTATTGGTCGCAGCGTGATGATATACATAAAGCCTAAAACCTCCCTCGATTAATGGTATATTCAACACAAAAATATTTTTTCAATTTGAACCAGTAGTTTCTGAGATTAGCGCTTTCAAACAAACAATTAGTATATACATAGTACATACATAGTATATACATAGTAATTAGTATATATATAGTACAATTAGTATATAGATGCCAACGATATCTTCGCTACGTTTCATCGATTTTTAATTTCTCGCGCGGAGATTTTAATATTACGATAACTCATTACCTATTTACGTTTTTGGCGTAGTGTAAAAGGCAATTTGTTCTATATTACATGCATAATATATCTAACTTATTTATTTGGATAAGGATTAATACTGTATTGTTAAAAAGAGGTTCGTAAGTAACCAATAATTTTACTGTATTAAGAAAACACATAAAAATGGTTATTGTGGGTTATCCTTGGAAGATAGACATATACCACCGCGGACTTTTTTGTAGATCTATTAAAGAGGTACAAACTTGCCATACATTGTTTTGTTGTAACTCGAAAGGTTTTGGCAGCGTTCTCGATGAAAGCTCTCGAATGGCTTAATTTTTTCTGACATGTTTAACTAATATCGCTGTAATATCGTCAGTTTACACAAAACCTAAACTTATTATACACTAAAACCTTCCTCAAGAATTGCTCTATCAATCGTTGAAAACCGCATAAAAATCCGTTCAGTACTTTTCTAGTTTATCGCGAACAGACAGACAGACAGACAGACGCGGCGGGGGACTTTGTTTTATAATATGTAAGGATAAGGATAAGGATAGCTGTTGCCCGCGACTTCGTCTGCGTGGTTAGAAGATATAAGTTATGACTTTTTCTTCGCTCCTATTGTCGCAGCGTGATGATATACATATAGCCTTAAACCTCCCTCGATTAATGGTATATTCAACACAAAAATATTTTTTCAATTTGAACCAGTAGTTTCTGAGATTAGCGCTTTCAAACAAACAATTAGTATATACATAGTACATACATAGTATATACATAGTAATTAGTATATATATAGTACAATTAGTATATAGATGCCAACGATATCTTCGCTACGTTTCATCGATTTTTAATTTCTCGCGCGGAGATTTTAATATTACGATAACTCATTACCTATTTACGTTTTTGGCGTAGTGTAAAAGGCAATTTGTTCTATATTACATGCATAATATATCTAACTTATTTATTTGGATAAGGATTAATACTGTATTGTTAAAAAGAGGTTCGTAAGTAACCAATAATTTTACTGTATTAAGAAAACACATAAAAATGGTTATTGTGGGTTATCCTTGGAAGATAGACATATACCACCGCGGACTTTTTTGTAGATCTATTAAAGAGGTACAAACTTGCCATACATTGTTTTGTTGTAACTCGAAAGGTTTTGGCAGCGTTCTCGATGAAAGCTCTCGAATGGCTTAATTTTTTCCGACATGTTTAACTAATATCGCTGTAATATCGTCAGTTTACACAAAACCTAAACTTATTATACACTAAAACCTTCCTCAAGAATTGCTCTATCAATCGTTGAAAACCGCATAAAAATCCGTTCAGTACTTTTCTAGTTTATCGCGAACAGACAGACAGACAGACAGACAGACGCGGCGGGGACTTTGTTTTATAATATGTAAGGATAAGGATAAGGATAGCTGTTGCCCGCGACTTCGTCTGCGTGGTTAGAAGATATAAGTTATGACTTTTTCTTCGCTCCTATTGTCGCAGCGTGATGATATACATAAGCCTAAAACCTCCCTCGATTAATGGTATATTCAACACAAAAATATTTTTTCAATTTGAACCAGTAGTTTCTGAGATTAGCGCTTTCAAACAAACAT
>NW_020800354.1:0-29882 GCF_003590095.1 Trichoplusia ni
CAGTTTGCTGGATTTGTATTGTTTATGAAGTTTGTATTTAATTTTTATGTCTTTAATTAGTTCGGTTGTGTACCATATTGGGTATTTATTTCTAACGTTCGATAAATTACTATTTTTTTCAGGGACACATTTATCAAAAACATCATAGATGTTTTCGTAAAATAAATCTAAAGCTAAGTCCGGGTCCTGCAAGCAAAACATATCACTCCAATTAATTTTAGATAATAAATCGTACATTAATATGAAGTCTGCTTTATAAAAATTCCATGTTTTATAACGAGTTTTCGGAAATTGAGTACGCGAGCTATTAAGTAGCGGAGACTCGTGTATTATTTGAGAAGCCAAGTAAGGTGCGGGAAAAGGCGGCGGCGGCCGCGACGACTTGGCTCTAACGTAAGCACTAAGTTGAACGCTGACCGCCAGCGGCGGATGGTACACATCAACGGGTTCCAGGCCCTCGTCTGCCTCGCTCACCGACACGCGCCCGCTAACGCTCAACACGAGGTCCAACTGACGATTGTGACAGTTAGGTACCGCGTTGCACTGAATGAATTCACAATAGGCCATAAAATATTCATAATAGTTAGAAATGTTATTATTGCACGAATACATATTAAAATCTCCTAATATAACAAAATTATTTTTATATTTTAAACACATTTTTTCTAATATGCTAAACATTAACATGTATTCACTTTCCTCAGTCTGAGGTGGAATATATACAATACAGCATGTAAATAAAAAATGTTTTTTGTTATAGACAGCAACACAAATTAGTTCAAATTTCTGTTTGTCAATATTAATATTACCTGGTAAAGGTATTCGCCTCAACTCGTACCGCGGTGTGGCCACTAAAAATACGCCTCCTTGTTTGCGCCCATCAACTCGGTCGCAGCGAAGTATTTGGTAGCCTGGTATCACAAATTCCGCGTTCTGAATTGCTTCGTTCAGACCACTCTCTGTGATACAAAATAAATCTGATCCTGATGATTCTAACAAAGATAAGAATTGCGTAGTCTTCGTCCTCATTCCCCTTACATTTTGATATAAAATACTGATATACCTATTTGGGTGTTGTCTCTGTTGTTCTGGCTGAGTTTCGAAACCAAATCCACTCGCTGTATTCAACGTTTATTGGCCACACTTCGGGGTCACAAAGTTTTTCAAACTTAGATAAAGTGACACCAATCTTGAACGAAGCATAGTCTCTTTCGGTTTTTGGGTTTAATTTTTCTATAACTATATCAGAATCGTTTTCTACTCCTAGTACTTTCTTGATGTACTCCTTCAAACAGTTTTCTGTTGTGTTTTTATCGAACCTCCAAACATGTAAAAATTTTTTACGCTCAACTGCCTTTAAAGATATAATTGAGTCATTACCTCCTCTTTTTATAGCAGATTTATTTCTCTTCTGACGCTTAATTTCCACCCAATCATTATTATCGACAGCATTAGATTCCGCTGCTTTCTTAGCCACCGCCGCGTAGGTAGTTTCCGCGACGCTCGGTACCGCGTGCACGGGCACGGTGGCGCGCGTAATCACGGGCGCAGGCGTAGACCCCGGCATCGCGATCGGCGCGATGTTGTTTAGATTGCGGGTGTCACATGACGAAACAACCGAATTAGTGGATTGTATTGTTGGTACAGGAACCAATCTATCGCTTTCCAAACGTTTAATTTGCTGTTCATAGGATATGCATTTCAAGTTAGCTTCTTTCAATTCTTGTCTTAATTTACTGTTTTCCAATGCCAATACCGCAACCGTGGCTTTAATTTCTTGCATAATATTCAATTCAAAAAGACTAATTTTCGCCATTATCACACTATTTACTTTTTCTACAATCTCATCCGATTTCAACGACTCAGCAATTTCTCGGGAGACATTCAATTCGAAAGGTTGGTTCATTTCAATTATGTCGGTGGTGGTGATAGCAGAAGCACCACGTATAGGGGTGTCGTCTGTTACTCGCACTCGTCGGGTAACATTAGAACACGAATCGCATTTAAAATTCCGTTTCATTTGTGAGTGACCATTCTTAAACGCAGCCGTTGTAATATTCACACATGTATAATGGTATCCAGTTTTACATTCGTTACATTTAATAAGGTCCCCAGTACTGGGGGTTTTGCCACAAATCGCACAATCCATTTTGTTCATTACAAGTGAGTGTGAGCGAGACGCAGATAGGGAATTCCCGCATGAGCGAAAGAGCGCGGCGCGCAGCTCGAAACTTCGCGCCACCCGCGAATTGTTTGTTGTCACTGCACTCGTTGTTCCAAAGCAAAATGTTTAAAAGTTCTTTAGATCACAAAACTATCACTGTACTCCATATTCCACGCGTATATTGGTAAATAAAGTTCAAATTAAACACATTACTATATCAATTTAGTCCAAATTAACTATTTAAAAACCAATAAATCAGGAGAGTGCACCGTACTTGACGTATACACTACGTGTTACTTGTGTAAGAAACAAAGGAGTTCTAGCTTTTGAGACTTGTTGGACACGTTGAAAAATATTTTTTTGGAGTTTTCTAACGGTTTTAACCTGATCTGCTGATACTTCCAGGTGAGTTCTGGAGTCCAATCTAGTTCTAGATTACAGTTCTGTTACTATTGTGTAAGAAATAAAGGAGTTCTAGCTTTTGAAAATATTTGGAAACGATAAAAGTGATATTTTTCGAGTTTTCTAACGGTTTTACCTGATCTGCTGATATTTCCAGGTGAGTTCTGGAGTCCAATCTAGTTCTAGATAACAGTTCTGTTACTAATGTGTAAGAAACAGAGGAGTTCTAGCTTTTGAGAGTGGTTTGAAACGTTGGAAGTGCTTTTTTCAAACGCTTGATCTGCTACAGGAGGTCAGCAGATCATTTCGTTCATTCACATTTTTCCAGGTGAAGACATCAGAACTATTTTTAAAAATTATGAGGAACTATAGAACTCAGCTGCATGCGAAAAGAACTCGCATTTAATTTTGATCTGCTGGAAAATGATCTGTCAGGTTCACAGACATATATGTATTTTTGTCGTTTATTTGGTGGTTGATTAGAGTTTTGATAACTGGGACGTTTAACACGAATAGAAAAAGCAACTGAAATTAACTCCGGCACTGAAGTGCCTCTGGCATTCATGAGTTCAATCCGAAGGCGTTCGTCACTAATTGTTCCTATCACCGCTTCTACCGCGTCATTATTATCAAGCTTGTCTCTAGTAACCCGTCTCCACAAAATCCATGATTGCGATAAAAACTCTGCAATATCTTTAGTGTGGTCGTAATTGTGTTCCTTGAGCTTTAGCACGTCCCGCGAATAACGATTTTCGGGTTCAAAAGTAGTGATAATATTTTGACGTAATTCGTCCCACGTCGAAGTGGTGACGAGCCAATTATCAGCCCACAACTTGGCCCGGCCTTTTAGTAAGCTAGTCACTTTCATACGAATATCATAATCACAAAGTTCGTAATTAGTTTTAGCTGCAGAAATGTGATTACACCACTCGCGGACTCCGACGTTGCCATCAGGATCAAATGAAGGTAGAAATATGTCGGTGATTTTAACCTTATCGTGTTGTTTTGACAGTCTTTCACTCATATTTTGCATCATCGTTATCATATGGGAATAAAATTCAGGTGGTACGTTACCGCCCTTTTGCTGTGATTGCTCCTCGCTGGCCGATGTACTTGATTCACGATCTCCAGCGTTGGATTGCGACAGCGCACACGCTGATACGCCCGTTGCCGTTGGTTCGCCTTCGCCTTGTTTGTCCTTCTTGCCGCGCAGCTCGTTGAAAGTAAAGGCTGAAAAAATAAAAATAAAAATAACGGACAGAGAGGGTATCTGGATACGCATCCTACTTCTGATGTCGCATTTAAGCATGGCGTTAGATTTTTAAAAATAAGCAGAACTGCTGACCCAGTTATGGCCATCAGTTCTGCTATAACTAAAACATGTAAAGAATTCATAATTAGGCATCTACATCACAAAGCAAAACAAGTTACAAACTCTAATCTAAACCACTATAGTAAAAGGGATTTTATAAGCAGCCTTAGACGATTTCAAATAATTAAAACACGTTAAATTCAAATAATAATAAATTTTAATCAATCTGACATAGATTCTACTTACAATGTTTAGTCTCCGAAAATCAGCAACAAAAGTGAGCTCCTCGCTCGAGTTACACCTTTTATAACCTCGTTCATTAATCACAAAAACACTACTACCGCCAAATGAATGAATTATTCTGATTTTAAACATAGCTACCGCCATAAATATTTTGACATCTTTATTATCAAAATCGACTAATTAAATTCGAGACTGTGATTATTTACAAACAAAATAGTTTTAAATTAATTAAACATTTTAAAGATCATAAAATGATGATTGGATAATCCTCGCGGCGACATAATATATAATACAACATGTAACAGAATAAACGCAAGACCTGAAAGTAGCTTGCTCAGAATCGGCTTCTGAATCGATTCCCATCATTATTTATAAGTGTTAATTTTCTCCAGAAATATCCTTCATTTAATCTAAATTAGGACCACTGCGTAAAACCAACGTAATCAAATATTTTATTTAGGGAATTATAAGCCTTAGCTCAAAGTAATAAAAGCCCATAAAAATGCACGGCTGAATTTGTAGATCGCTTAATATCCATCCATACACACACGTAAAAAAATCAATACATTTTAGATTAAAGTATGATAGTGTGCGAAAGGTAAAATATTTAATTTAAGAAAGATTAGTCTTTATTTCCAAGCAATACGTCTTACTTAACTGCACAACCGAATTTGTAAAAATAACAAAATCATTTCTATCCTTACCTACACACACACGTAGGTTTTTACATTTAAGCTAGTTAAATAAAAACATCATTTTAGGAAATTTCAAACTTATCTCAAAGCAATAAAGCTTTTTTAAATGCATTACTGAATTTGTAATTCCGCATTCACAATATTTTGTAGAGAAATGACAAAATATTAGAAAATCATAGGTACGTTTTTTGCAAACGCTAAATCAATATGAAAGAGCGAGATGCAATAATTTACTGACTTAGCCCTTTGAGTTCCCGCTTTTGTTTGATATGCCGCCGGCGCACGTGCCGCCAAATTAGTCATTCGCCGGCAACCGACAAGTGAATTACGCAATTTTGTTGTTGTTGTTTACGCGCGCGATGGCTTTCCGGTACAGCAATATCCAGTGTAATGAGATGGTGAGGACACTGGCTCGTTGCGACGATAATGTGGAGTTAGCGTGTCGAGTCTTCAATGAACGACATGGTACCAGAGTGAGCGCCAGGACAATGCTAGGTGCAACTCAGCGCCTGAGGGACTTCGGTACGTTTCGTTTCGTCCTAACACGGCCTTGGATAGAGGGACGAATGTGCGCTCTACTCGTTTGCAGGAAAACATTCTCGATTATTTCGATGAACATCCAGAGAGCAGCACGAGGGAAGCAGCGTCGTTGTTTGACTGCAGCCACATGTACGTGTGGAGAACGTTACGTGCTGATGGCGAACACCCCTTCCATCTACGACGTTGTCGGGAGCTAATGCCGACTGACTACTTGCCACGACTGCAATTTTGTAGATGGTTGTTGGAAAACTGGCAACGAAACATCATCTCGACGGACGAGAGCACCTTCACACGAGTTGGTATTTACAACCAACATAACATGCATTTGTGGAGGCACGAAAATCCACATGCATGTCGTGTAGACTCATTTCAGCACAGGTTCTCCGTGAACGTGTGGGCGGGAGTTGTAGGTACACACATACTCGGCCCTGTGTTTTTACCGAGGTTGACTGGAGATACCTACCTACACTTCTTGCAAGAGATATTGCCCCAGTTATTGGAGGAGGTCCCTCTCTCGTTGTTACGACGACCCGTGTTTTACCAACATGATGGAGCTCCCGCGCATTTCACGTGGAACGTTCGACGGCATCTTGATGCGGAGTATGGCTCTCAGTGGATTGGACGTGGAGGACCTATACCGTGGCCTCCCAGATCTGCCGATCTAACACCGTTGGACTTTTTTTTGTGGGGTCGAATAAAATCGCTAGTGTATGTAAACGAAGCAACCAGTATAAATGACCTCAAACATAAAATTGAACTCGCGTTTGTTAAAGTGAAAAGTGAAACTGAAGTGCTTAACAAATTAAAAATTAACTTAAGAAAACGTGCAATAATGTGTACCGAGCAAAGTGGTGGACATTTTGAAAATCTTTTAAAAAGAGGACGAAGAAGAAGTATTTAGTGTAAATAGCTCAGGTATGTACCTTCGTAATACTTATTTACTACTGTAAATACATAAATGATTGAAATCTTTTAAACACTGAATATGTTTTATACCTACGTAATAATAAAACCGGCCAAGTGCGAGTTGGACTCGCGCACGAAGGATTCCGTACCATTATCGACAAAAAACCGCCAAAAATTCACGTTTGTTGTATGAATAACCCATTTAAATATTCATTTTATTCCGTTTTTAGTATTTCTTTTTATAGCGGCAACAGCGAACTGATAAATCGCAGTGGGATGAAAGGTTGATCAATTTAAAAGTACTTCTTAGCTATCCGTAGTTGAACTGAATTATTCGAAGTTCAAAGCCTGTAGTAGTAAGTGTGCGGACGGCGAGCAATGGGTAGTTCGCCGTTCAGTCGTCTGGTAAGATTCCGGACCAAGCCCAGTCGTCAGTTAGGCAACTAACAATATTTTTTTATTTTTTTTATTTAGCGTATACTGTCCCACAGCTGGGCAAAGGCTGGCAACAATAATTAATAGGGTAATACCACAACTTACTAATATCAGCTAGGTACGTAATATTCGGCCATTAAACGTAAAGATACATACCTAAGCTTACATGCATTGCTTTCTACTCCTACCTACATGTTACGTAGGCACGCGCACGAGTATGCGCTATGAGTGTGTGCGTAGGGATACAGTAATATGCTCAAACATTATGCGTCCAGCTAGGACAACTATTTTATAAAAAAAACATAGCGTTCTTTAGGTAAATCGAATTACAGATGTTTCTTTAGTTCTATAATTTAATTTTCTAATTGGGGTGTCTGAGGTCTTGCGTTTATTCCGTTACACGTTGTATGTTAGTGTTTTACCATTTGCTAATCTTTCATACTTTTTTTTTAATTTAATTTTTAATTGAGCCACACACCATGACTGCCAATATTGATGACTTCTCCTTTCGCGGGTCTGCTGGCAGAAATTTCTTAAGAAATAAGCAGTACCCTTGTACATCATTTACATTTATGTTATATTACTTTTAAGACCTCTTGTATCTGTACATAAATTATTAAATAAAAAAAATATATATTTGAAATGCATATGAGAGAGGAGGAGATTCCAACTTACTCGGATTTCGTTGAATTTATAAAATCACAATAAAAATATTAGATCGCACTACGTCATCTCAAAACGCTTTAGTGAGCATCAACCTCAATAAAAATAATTCTCCCGCGCCGCGTACTCAGTCGTCTCAGTCACGTGCATAGAAATCTAAATAACAAGGTAATAGAAGTGCCAACGCCGCGTGACCTTGTCGCCACACTGGTGTCTCGGACGACACCAGCGCGCAAACTTACTCTCAGTCGCTCGCGGAACGTCGTCACAGCAAGAACCACTAAAAATGGTGTTTTGCGGCGTTTCTCAGGCTGGAAATTCAACTGCATCGTGTAATAACATGAATAAATATTATAACATTTATCGGTAAGTAAATTATTGCAGTAATATTGATGTTATTGCAAAATTAAATTTCAAAACATAACCTTCATTATAAACCATATGTCTATCGCACCGTCCTGCAACAATTGCATTCTTTACTAATCATTGCCTCTGCAGTAAGAGACTTACAGAAATGCACCGTTGTAAAAAGAGAAATGTATAAAGAAAAATAATATTTATTAATGCGATCGTATTTGTAGTGGTACGGCCGCACAAAACTGTCAGAAATAGTGATGTGGTTAAGTGCGGACAAATTATCCAAAATGAACATTGTATACGAAAATTAACAATTTTAATAGTCGTTTGTTTTTCTGAACATGTTATTGAATATATTTTTATTTCAGAATCCCGCAGAATGCAAATAAATACAAAAGACAAGTGGATGACTACCACGGGTAAACGAAATTGGTACCCTACAACTTAGGCCGAATATACACTATGAAATTAGTTGCATGCTTGATAACTTGCCGCCCGCCGCCGCGCCGCCGCCCGCGCCCCTCTCCATTTTTACGGCTCGGACCGCGCTCGCAACTGAATGTTTCAAAAAGTACGCCTTGCGTTATAGCATAGCATTGAATAAAAATTGCAATTTAAATTTATCCAAATCTCATAAATACCTATTTTTTTTATTTTGAACGTTTTCTAGTCATTCGATACATGAACTGGGCTGCTTTTGTAAGACGACTAAAAAGTCGCCGTATATACCAAACCTACCTACCAAGTATTTCCTAATAATATTTTTTTTTTGTCAACCGACAATTAGCGAATTTTTTTTTTGTACGGAGGTACATATTATAATGTAATCCATAGAAGAATACAACAAAAAACATTGTCACTCATAATTTCGTCTTTCATTATATTTCGGATCCGTAGTCAATCCCTAGTGTAGTTTACGTAATCACTACAACTAATGCAAAAAAATGCAATGACTGTGTGAGTTAGTGAATCCATACAACGACAAAGTCAACCTTATTACAATAGACGTACGGCCTAGTGTTGTTTGCTTGGTCTTCTCGATGTTAATGTTTGCGTGATTGCGTAGTTATTTGCTGTGAATGTGTTGAAGCCCCGCCCACCGGAGACATGCGTTTCGATAGATCGCCGCGGTGTATGCCATTTCTATTACCTTGTTATTTAGATTTCTATGGTCACGTGATACTAGCACAGTACATTCTTTCGTTGCTTGTGATAATGGTATTAATAACCAATCTTGTTTGTGTTCACGCAACGATCGCGTAATCATGTGAACTGGTTTGATCGACGCCTGAGGCGCGGGCGCAGGGTAGAAGACCTGCGCGCGGTCTGCGGCGGCGAGCGGCGAGCAGCCTGGGTGGGGGCCACTCCGCCAGCGAAGGGCTTGACCGACGCTTGTGTCCCATAATTAACGTCTCTGTATTGCTACTTTCGTTTGTTACCTTGAAATATACCTTAATTTTAACCTAACATACAGTCCACGTTATTTCTACATCTCCCTGAGCTCCTGAACAGTTTGAATTGCAGTAAACATGACCATTTTAAACTTTATATTTGTCCATGTTTTCAATCTATTTCACCCAATTTGCGTTTGGATTTTATTAAAAACAAACGTGGATGTGTGAACTGTCCTAGTGTTACGCATACTTTATCACAGTGTAAATCTATACATACTTGTAGAACATGTAATAAGAAGCATCATTCTCTTTTACATCTTGAAAATAATAACTCGCAGCCGCAGCAGTCTCACGCGCCCGCGAGCGAGTCGGCTGCCGCTGTCGCTGGTTCCGCGAACTCTCAACAGATGGCGCTATGTGCGTGCTCCCGCGTTGATAACACGCCGCGTTCTTCAATACTTCTTTCGACGAAGACATAAGACTTGAGACTTTAGCTGACGGGCCAGGACTATTGCCATACAAACTAGGACCAACCAGATTAACGACACATTACCACTCTTTTGTATAATTTATAGAACTGACTGATATTGAAGACAAGATAGAGTCTGTACAAGCTCAAATTGAGATGTTTAAGACTAAACTTAGTAATGGGGCATACACTATCTACGAAAATCAAATCGATTACCTTACTAACAAACTTAACAAGGTACTAAATCAAATAAAATCGCTAGAACCTGTAAGAGTTAAAAGAGGTTTGATAGATAGTTTAGGATCTAGAATTACTCTTAGAGAGAGATGCCCTCAAAGATTATAATTTAGTAAGATTTACCAAGTTCTCTCAAATATTAGGTATAATAACTAATAATGTAGAAGATATAATGCTAGAGATAATTAGGATAGAGAATATTTTAGCTTTCATACATTCATCTAGTACCCATCACTCAATGATAGATATAGATGTCTTAAAATCTATGCTAAATAAGTTAAAATCCTTATATAATCCAGATCAAGTAATAAACTTAGAATTACGAGAATACTACGACTTGATTAAACCAGGTTCATATTTTGTTGGGAAAAGAATAGTAATAATTTACAAATTTCCTATTGTTTCCTATGATATATATGATTTATATAAATTATCCATTTTCCCTAATGAAAAACAACTAACCCTTGTACCCCCTACTCCTTATATAGCAACAACCGAGAAATCATTCGTGTACATAGAGGCTGAATGCCCGAAGTACAGCAGCATCTATCTCTGTGAAAAGAAGATAAGTCATCAAGTCCGCACCGAACCTGATTGTATCCAGGAACTAATCACCCGACAAACTCTAAAGGATACCTGCCAATTAACCAGAATCTCAATAACTAAAGGAGCGATAGAGAAATTGGACGACCAACACTATGTACTTTCACTACCACGACCCACAAAAGTACAACTGACCTGCGGCAGAAAAGACTTCAATACGCTACAAGGAAGGTATCTCATTAGTATACCTGTAGATTGCTATATCCAGACACCCGAATTCACCATAATTAATGACGGAAATGAAATAAAGGGTCAACCCCTAAAATTATCGAAGATTCCCTACGCTGAATCGAACAAGACTGAGGCCTTCACTCACATTAGCTCCAGATCAATAAACCTAGAAGAACTTCACAGCATCCAGAACAAAATCTTATTAGAAAAACCAATAGAATTAGAGAAAACTCAGTCATCTGTACTATACCATACAACGATACCCCTTTATGCTACAGTAGTATGCGCAGCAATCATAGTTATATTCATGATAAGCCGCAAATACAGATGTTGGAATATAACTTCGGAAAACAAAGAGAACCAGCAAACTCTTAAGATCCACACATACGAAGAGGTGACCAAGAACCATAAAAAGGTCCCAGCAACATTTTCCCTTAATATGACAAAATAGTTGCTGTTCTACGGGTGGAGGTGTTAAGTACGGAACCCTAACCGATATCGACGACGCAGCTAATTCACATAGTTATGGAAACTAAGACAGAAACGCCGAGACATCAAATATGCAGCTGCGCGATTACTCAATACCAGAATCAATCGCCGACGAAGCGAAAGTGCAGGTGCACCGATGACATCCGTTCGGCGATGAATCGCCGACACAGCAAACTGATTTTATTCATTTTAATTATAAAATTGTCATTCCATATTCTAGCATCGAATAGGTTTCACATAAGTTTAATTGTAATTTCTTTTCTCTTTAATTAAATTAATTATAAGTAACTTTGGTTTTTTTTCGAACCTTCGGCTGCAAGCTACGTAATTTGCGCGAGTATTCGTTGACAATAAACAAAATAAATAAATTTCTGTCAGATGTTTAATAGATAACGCTTCTCAAAATAATATAATTACTTCCGCATGTTGTAAAAAATTACAATTAGATAATATACCACTTTCAAATTCGTTTATAAAGGGTGTTGGAACCTCGTCGTGTCCTATCTGAGGTTACGTTGACATTACTGTTATCGCGAAGAAAAAAATAAGTTCCTTTAAAATTAACGCTCTTGTTGTCGATTGTATAACAGAAAACTTACCATCTCACTTTGTTGACACTTCTACAGTGAAACATTTGTTTGTGTTGTCAACACGAACCTTTGTAGTTTCACTCGATTCCCTTATGACGGCGTGATGAGGCAGGTAGTAACTGAAGTCGGGCCGAGGAACCTCGGTCATGTACCTAAGGATTCATATTCTTTAATAAATTTACAATAGCGTTGTTTGAGAATTGGATTATTTCTTAATTTCTTCTCTAATTGTATTAATCTCTTTTCAGCTATATTGTATGAGTCCCCTAAAATCTAAGGAGATTATCTGAGCGGAATTGGCACACAAAATCTACCATCGCTACCTCGGTAAGTAGTATTAGCAAACAGGGTTTCGCAATAATCATTAGTGTTGTGTTCGACATTAGCAGGACTAACTTCCTCAAGTTCCCAAAAGCGACACAGCTGCTCACTCAGATCTTGAGACAAATGACAATGCAACCTTTTTCCATTTCCGTCGTTTTGCATCGCTACAGGACCGCCTACAATCCACCCTAATTGTGTTTCCTGCAAGAGTGGCCTGGTGGGGCCTAAAACTATTCTGCCTGGTCTCAAAATATCCCAGAAGGTATCAGCACCTAATAAAAGATCAATATCAGAAGGCTCATAAAACTTAGGATCAGCAAGTTGGACGTATTGAGGAAGCTCTGAAGTTGGTATATGAACTGCAACATTCGGTAATTTATCGGTAATGTAGGGAAGAACAAAACATTTTACACGCACATTATATGAACTGTTTAATGAGAAGACATCCAGATAACAATGTTCTGTAACACTTAGCCCAGCACTGCCTATACCCGACACAGAATGATAGTCGTGATGATATTTGTTAATCCCTATTTCTCGTCGAGCCTTGTCGCTGATGAAGGAGGACTGGCTACCACAGTCTAATAAAGCTCTCAGAATGAATGTCTTCCCCTTGTATATAACCTTGACCAACGCCGTGGAAAGAAGTGCCCTGGTGCTGGAAGTTGCAGCCATGGATACAGAAGAGGAGCACTTTGTGAAGTTTGTGAATCAGACGTATTATATTGTAAAGAATGTTGCTTGTGAATCAATGTATTGTTTTTTCGATGACATATTCTGCAACCACCCAGCCTACACTGATGTGATTGATGGCCGTTGCTCAGACAATTGTGACAGAGTTTTAATAAGGTAAGTTTAGCAATCCTATCAGACACTGACATCGACTTAAAGGTATCACAGTCGTATAATCTATGATTTTGTTTGCAGACAGGGCACTGAGCTAAAGATGCCGAATCTGAAGATGAAGTTACAAACGATTTTAAATTCGGAAAACTTTGGCGTTTATCGGGTTTATTGACTTTACTGATACTCATTGTTTCTAGGACCGTAGCATGTTTACGAAGAAATGTGTAAAATTCATCCAATGTAGGCGATTCTTTAATGCTTCTATGTTCCTCCCATTTTCTAGAAGTGACGCTGTCCAACTTCGCCGAGGCCATATAAATAATCAAAGTATCCCATTGGTCAGTGGGTTCGCCTAAAGAATTTAAAGCGTTCAAATTTTTAGATAATGTATCAATGAGATTGCGAATTCCACCGTGAGATTCCCTGCACGACAGTTCAATCGAAAACAAGCACCTTAAGTGTTCATTTATTAGCAGACGCTTATTATCATAACGCTCGCAAAGTAACCTCCATGCTATTGTATAATTATCAGACGACACCGTAACTGAGTTGATAACAGCGCTAGCCGACCCTTCTAAGTATGTTTTAAGATAATTGAATTTATTGATATCCGCAATTGCTTCATTTTCATGTATCAACGCTAAGTATGTGTCTCTAAAGGCAAGCCATTTGTTTGAATCGCCATTAAAGGTTGGTATCTTAATAGGGGGCAACTTCAAATGTGGTCGCCCGTGACTAATGTTGGATGAAGATTCCATTTTGTTAAAGTTTTCAGTAAATTCAATTAATGTCTGAGCGCCGGCTAACAGCCTAAAGAACGAGTTTTCAATAGCATCCCGTTCTTCTAACTGCGTACCGTCTTCATCCAACATTTCTATCTGCGATTGAATCTCTTCAAACTACAGGAAAGATCGCGTATCTTACTTGAGCGTAAACGCAACTCGTTCAAGGCTACCGGATTAAGTACTTTACTTTTGATTAAAGGCTTCAAATATTTCTCAAACATCGTTAACCGACCTTTAATATGGCCTCTCTGCCTAATAAGATCCTTTAATTCACTCATCTCGTCGATGCAACAACGAAACTTGCACTAAATTAGCTAAATATTAAACTTTAAAATATAGTTAAAATTAAGTAGTAAACAAAACAGTGAATACAATACGTTCTAGCCGGGCGAAGAGATAACAAACCGGTCTTGCACAGCCAGCTGATCGGTGCTCGCGGTGCACGATGACTCGACACAACGCGCACTGTGCCGCCTTGTTGGAATGATCAGCACCAAGCACACAATGAACTTCGCTGTACCTCCACAAGGGTTTCGTCGGAGATATAACTGGAATAGTTTTAATTGTAAATGTTTAATAAATTCAATTCGATTAACTCACTGAACGCTAGAAGATTTTTAAACTAAATTTTAAAGATGTACCTACATAACCTTTATTTTTATTTTACGTTAAATATTGATTTATTTCGTAATGTTTTATGTTTTAAATGCAACTAATGACGTACTATTTTGTAATTCACTACAGTTTTTATGATTCTACGAAACACAACACACTTGTTCGTTTAAGCAATGACTTGACACTTTTTCAAATCGTGTGGGTAAGTTTATAACCGATGATGAGTTTTAACGTTATTATCAACTTTACTTTGGCAAATTGAAGAAAAAAGGAGTAATTAGTAATAAAGGATTAATGCACTTCCCTCGGAAATAGTTTCTGCAGCTGAATGACTGGCGAATTCCTGAGGATGAGTCCTTTTCGTTGTTTGAAGTTCGTGACGACCGTTGGCGATTTTAAACTCCGCTTCGATCTTGATCACGTCGGGGTCACCATATGAATGCGCGGGTCTTCTATTATGAGGACTTAGAAATAAGAGTCCACGAATAATGCTTTGAGGTTTACTTGGTGTTTCAAATAACTCTTACAAATACATTAACATATAGATGCTCGCGGTAAGGTCTCTTATTGCGCACTGGCACACGTACCGAACGAGCGCACGAACACCCACACATAGACATTGATGTCCGTCACTTAGTTGCACTTGTAGGCGTGATGCAGATCGCCCCGAACACATGTAAAAGTGATATAATATCCTATTTGCAGAATAAATAATTTCATTTCGAAGATCGTACAATGTAAATTACATTGAAAGGAGTCCTAGTAAATGAAAACTAAATTGAAACTTAAAAAAGAAAACATCAAAAGACAATAGAAAACAAAGAGATAGAAAATTTTACAAAACCTCATTCATTATTTAATTTTGCCATTATTTTAAAAGCAATACTTCTAAATTTTCCAGCAGAAACACCAAAGAACGCTATATTCTGGAAAATCTTATTGAATAGAGTAGTAAGACGCCGTAAGGGTGCTCGCAAGCCTGCGTTTGTTCGACAAGAGGTTACAGCAAAGAGTGGTCGACATACAGTTGTTCTGGGCACTACATAACTTATTCTATTACATATATCTATATAGTCATAAGAATTGTTACATAAATCAAACAAGGACTTCGATTCTAACATTATGTGTCTGGACTTAAGGTTTTGAAGTTTGAATTTATTTAACCCAGGAATGCCCGAATTATTTTTTTCTTGTTTTTTATTAGTTTGGACTCGGAATATTGTTCGATTAGGGCTTCTTAATGACATGATCTTTGATCATAAATAAATTGGAAGTTAGAAAAAAAACATGTTTCCAAATGGACACACTAAGCGTTGACAGTAGCTAAAAAGTTGAGAAGATATTATTTATCTTGTAGGAGTTATTAGATAAAAAAACACGATTTATCGTATGAAAACGTTTATTATTTTCTATGATAATCAGCAAAACATGGTACGCAAAGGCCGACGTCACACTTCATGCATTCTGTTTGAACCGACGAACTTTTTGACTTACAGTATGGACCGACACACCGCCTCTTTTTTATAATTTTTTTTACATAATGATTCAAACCATCGAATCGCCCAGTGTTTGCTAACTTGGAGGTGGATGGTCTTCCTCCGCCTTTGGCTGCTATTCCATAGGATTTGAGTAGCGCGATTTCCCTCCGGAACTCCAGCTGTGGCATTTTATTATGTTTCCTATGTAGTTGCCAATATAACATATAACATCTAACATATAACATCCAAGTAATAAGGGACCAATACCATTTCTTTCCTCTAATATGTATTCTGTACATATTTACATTTTCGTCCATCCTATCAACACCACCCATATATTTGCTGTATTCACCCAAAAGAAACGGTCGTGGCACTTGAGTAGTAGCTTTATCTTTTTGGGAGTAACGTTTCACCATAGATAATGGTTGCACGCCCAAATTCTTAGATGCAATAGATACTATAGAGTTATCCATCCATTTAGCCTCAATCACTCCATCTTCCTGGCTAATTGCGGATTCATGGTAACCTCTCTGTTTCTTTTTCATAATTTTGTTAGATGTCAGCTTCTTGCATTTCTGCAGGCGGTTTTCTCGTACCGTTCCTGTAGCACCGTATCCCTGTTGTCTGAAGTAGTTTAGGAGGTTCAAGCTGGTAAAAAGATTGTCAAAGAAGAAATGGTAAGGCATTTGCTTTTTTTCATTGGGAAATTCATCGATAAGAGTAAAAAGAGGAGCAGCACATTTTCCAAAATGTTGTTCATAAGCTGAATTAGCATTCGGAGATTTACCTTGATATACATCAAAATTGATCAGGTATCCATCTGGAGTACATAAACTCCATACCTTGTAGCCAAAACGGATGGGTTTCCCTCTGATAAATTGTTTACAGGAATGTTGGCCTTATATTTTACCATAGTTTCATCAAATGATAAATTTTGTTCACATAATACTTCATGAAATTCTCTTTTATTCTATTCATAAATGGACGCAACTTCCACATCTTGTCATTTACATCTATTTCATTATTATCGACACAATGCAGATAACGCAGTATTTCCTCGAACCTATTTCGGCGCATTGAATCGCAAATAAGTTCATTACGGGTATCTATCTCGGTGCTCCAATAAAGACGTCTGTTTGCGTTAGGCGAATACCCGCTCAAAATAAGAATAGCAAAAAAGCATCGCATTTCAGCAGCAGTAATTTTAGGATCAGGACAGTTTTTCCATAAAGCATAGCGATTTGATTGTACGACAAACATGTCAATAATACCGTCATCGATAAAAAGCTCTAATAAATCCACAGCAGACTTTCCATTACTAGTAGAAGCAACCTCAGGAAACGGCCCCAAAAAAGGTTCTAAGTCTCCGTCAATCCATGTCCTAGGTTTTTTACCGCAAAGATCGTCAAAGCGAGGGGCGTTTCTATTAGAAGCTTGGCATGACTGGCTAAACGTTACCTCAGCCTGAGCTGTCAACTGGCGAGCGTTCAAATTTTCGGTTCTTCCACCACCGTCTTCATCACCTGAATCTTCGTCCGTCAAAACAGCGGGATCAGGAGGGGCGATGTAAATTGAATCTGGTATCGGCAGGTCTCCAGATCCTTCCTCATCCTCAAATAAAAAGTCCAAGACTTCATTTAGGGTCCCAGTTCCCCGGTACTGGTCAAAATCGAAGAAACTAAAAACAAAAACAATTTCATATAATGACATGACAAGTGCTTAGCGTGTCCATATGGACTCAACAACTTTAGGCGTATAAATATGGTGCTTAACTAAAAATAAATTATCGTTGAACTATTTCAACAAATAAATACATCATTTTAGAATAATATTACACGAAAATAACATAAATAAATGAAATAATTAAAAAAATTATGTTACTTACTCTCGTCTCGCGTCCATTTTTCCGCCGTTTTTAACTTTGGTGAAAATTGAATGAATTTACCCGCGAATTTAGATTTTTAGATGACATATCAATGACATGTAAAAAAACTTTGACATTTGATAGCTCAGTATGACCAGTTAAAAATTTCTGAACATAATGGTTTGTCACTAAAAATATTTTAGCAGACCTATATTTTTGTTTCCATATGGACACGCTAGGCATTACTGGGTTAATAAGTCGCTGTAAGATGCATACGTATAAAAGCAACGGAAATGCATGGCCTTTAAAAATTTGCGTTGTACCTTTTCTATCATAATGGAATATTTCTCATAAAAGGATTCCACACCTCCCGGTGTGGAATCCTCATACTCCAACTGAGACCTGACCAACGTCTTATAAAGTTATATATATGAACCAGGGCGTCTAAATTCATGAGCCGATCTCATCACAAAACGGGCATCAAGATGGAGTTTGTCATCTAACAAAACACCAAGATCACGTACCAAAGTTTATTTTGCCAAATCCATGTTATTCAGCGAGTACGTATGTTTTATAACATTTTTGTTTTTAGTAAAACTAATGCTATGGCATTTGGATATGCTCAATTTAAGTTTATTTTTTACACAATACGCAGAGAATCTATTTAAGTCTTCTTGTAAGAGTATACAGTCACGCAAATTAACGATTGGTCTAAAAATTTTTAGATCATCTGCATATAGTAATAATTTAGAATTTAGAAAACACGTACCTATATATCATTGATAAATATTACAAACAAAAGTGGACCCAGTATGGAGCCCTGAGGAACTCCAGAAGTGACATTTAGGGTCGCAGAATTAAAACCGTTTACCACAACTCTCTGAGATCTGTTTAAAACATAAGAAGAGAACCATCTCAACAAGTCAACACGTATGCCATTATAGGAAATTTTCTTCAAAAGCAATTGATGGTCCACTTTGTCAAAAACTTTCTGGAAATCCGTGTATACAGCATCAATTTGAATACGTGAATCCATATTGTTGAATAAATAATCAACAAAGGTTATCAGATTAGTTGTGGTTGATCTTTTTTTGACGAATCCATGTTGTTGAGGAATTATGTTGGGATGTAGTAGAGGATGAACTTTATCATGAACGAGCCTCTCAAAAAGTTTAGTTCTCTATGACGATAATTCTCGATGTCGTGTTTAGGTTCCGACTTGTGAACAGGAGTTATATTTGCAAGTTTCCATAGTTGGGGAAAGGCTCCATGTGAAGTAGATGCGTTAAAAATGATTTATAATGGCGCACATAGATTAACTGTCTGTTTAATAAATACTACTGGTAAGCCATCTGGTCCCGGGCCTTTTGATGGATCTAGTGCTTTTAACGCACTTAATATTTAATCGGTAGTAAACTGAATGCTAGTAATGATAGCATTCAGTTTACTACTACAGTTTACTAGAGCAGGTTTCTGAGTAATCTCCGCACTGTTGTAACGGTGAGGGCCGCACAGGTAGGCTGTGCGGACCGTTAACCAATTAGGTAGAAAGAAAACCAGAGGTAGATCTCCAAAAAGGTCTTTAATGGAACTAGGTCCGGCTAGGTCGCGGGTTTGTGGCACAGGTAATTAAGTCCTCGCTTTTATATGAGTGAGGGGGTACCGTCCCTGGGGGGTCCATGTAGGGTGCCCGGTGAGCTGGCTGAAGCTGCACGGAAGCTGGCTGAAGCTGCACGGAAGCTGGCTGAAGATGGCTGAGCGGCCCGGTGAGCGGGCAGAGGCTGGCTGAGCGGCACGGAAGCTGGATGAGCGGCCCGGGAGCTGGCTGAAGCTGCCCAGAAGCTGGGGTCGCTGGCGTGACAACGGCCGCGGCCACCAGTAGGTGCTTAGCCGCCGGCTGGAGAGCGGGACCCGCAGAAGGTAGTGGGACGGCGGTAACCCGTAGGGTGACCCCTGGAAGCGTGCATAGAGGTGCGTAGGTTAGCGGTGCCGAAGATGTTGGCCCGCATGCGATGTGGATGCTCCCCTAGTGGTCCCCAGGGCAGCACAGAGGCAGGGAAAGGGAAAGCTCACACATCGCAGCGGTTTACAAGGCAGATGGGTGCAATGACACGTGCTCAAGGCTGATGCAATAAAGTGCTTACACTATCCAGAGCTCATTTTAGCCTTTAAAGGGGTGGCAGGAGGTTAGTAACAGCTGAAGGCACACTGAGTATTCACTTAACACTATTGAGAACAAAGGCAATGCAGCCCACATGCATGGGATAACCTAAGACCGCGTGGTCGGCCAAGGCAAGCGAAACAGAACAAGCAGAATGGGATTAAATATGTGAAAATTAATATGAAGTAGGTTATCCCGTACACGGCACACACTTAGTTTAGCAATAAACATAGAAACTCACCCAAGATTGGGGTATAATTACATCTTAGGAGTCGTGGCAGCAGCCGCCAGTTATGGCGATCGAGAGGGAATGTGACGTAGCCTCTCACATCTTGACGTTTAGGCACTAGGGTGGACCACTGTCGCCGCGTCCATGGACAATTAGTAAGTTGGCCATAGACGCGACGTTACACTGTGATGAAATACCATAAGTTGAAGTGAATGGCTCGTATACCGAATTAAAAAAGATTGAGAACAAATTACATATATCTTCAGGGTTATTAGCCGAGTGGTTACCGTAACGCATGATAGATGGGAAACTTGTAGTGGATTTGCGAGTAGGAATGAATTTCCAAAAATGCTTAACATTAGTCCGAATACCATCTTCAACGGAGGTAATTTATTTTTAAACATTTGTATAAGCGATTTTTGAAAACCAAATCGGAAACCTTGAAGATGTACAGTTAATCAATGGAACGTGGTTTTTAATAATGCAAAAAACAATATCATAAAACATGCTCAAGGTATCGTAAATGGTTTGGTTAACAAAAACTTCCTCCCAATTAATCTCCTTTAAATCCGCATTTATGTCATCATAATTGGCTTTGTAATAATTATATTTTTTATCATCTTGCGGGTCATCGAATCGTGCGGTACACTTAAAGTTATAAAAACATTGAGCGGAGGATGATGGCTATCAAGCTGTAGTAAATAGTCTGTGGATCTAGAAACATAGTGTAACGTATTTGTTCTAGGTAGATAGGCTTGTGTAAAAAAAAATGTTACAATAAGATTATACATTTATTACAATATAAAAAAAAACAAATAATCGGTTGAGCTGGGGGTGGGTTCAAAAATATCGAGCGCGCGAGGAATTTAAGTTCGCAAGAGAAACACCACTATCCTGCCTAAGTATCCAGATGTGTAGGGGTCCGCAATCTCCTTCCCGGGTAGCAGTTGTCCGTCTGAGACTCAAGGGCAGGCAAGTAGGGTGTGTCATTTTTTTCAACTTTCGAATATTTACATTTAATACCTCTCAAAAGTTGCTATCTTGGGTGTCATTAAAAATAACATTAATATTTTTTTTATACGTACCTACTTATGGCTCGCTCAACGACCTTGAAGTTTTATAAAAATAGTGAAATTTCGTTCGGTTTTGGCAGGCTACATTTCTTATTTCTATGCACTTAAAACAGTTATTTGATAATATTTTATTAAAACTGCATCGTCAGTAATACGACAGAGTAAAAAAAAAGGAATCTTTCCATTCTGTTGTTTTTAATACCTACTTTTACGTGAGAGCGCGCCCGCCCCCTGCGTCCCTCCCGCTTTACTCCGTTTCGCGCTTGTCAGTGAGGCGCAAGACTTGTTTACGAGTGGGTGTGTTTGATTGATTGGTACATACATTGTTATCTGTTTGCATTGTTTATAATAATATCCAAACTATCGATATTACTGCCCAAAAATGACGTCACTGACTCGAAAAAAAACAAAGTTGCGTGTTATAGAAAAGTTTCCTGAGAAGATGAAATGTAATAACCTACCAACTTACGAAGATGTTTTAAGACATTATGAATGGGTGCGTCATGAAATGAAGCGCTCAAATAATAAAGAACCTCAAGCAAAACGTATCAGTTCCGAAGTTGTTCGAGCCATTATTGAAATATGGAACAAAGCATCAATTCCAACTGTTACTGAGGTTAGAGTGAATCAGCTTTTACTAAGTTACTGCAATCAATATCGACAGTTATTGAAGAACTATGATAGAGTACCAAGAGTCAGTCATATTTAGATAAAATACATAATTTTATCACAAAATCTGCCGAATTATTCGATATTGCTTCGTGCAAATGCAAGGAATTTAGGGCTTGTAAATGTGGGAAAAGCAAGACCATTCCTGTTAAAGAACGCTCGTTTCTTGTTGATCAGAGGACACTAAGACGTATGGCTATTGGAAACATTGACGCAGAAACTACCAAAAAGCTTCAGAATAAATGTGAAAGGTCACAAAGACAACAAAAGTCTATGGAACCACAACCTTGTACTTCCAAGTCGATTTGTATGAGCTCGTCGGATAATGAAGCTGAAATATCGATTGAAGATGAAGATTATCAGCATAAAGATACATCAAATAAAGGTAGGAAGAGAAAAATGCCATCAATAGCTTTAGATAAACTGTCGGAAATTTGTGATCGCTACGGAGTTTCTTATAGAGCAGGCGCTGCCATTGCTTCCGCCACCTTAAGTGACACAAAAGATAAATCTTCGAATTCACCTCCTACTGTCATAGACCATAATAAACTGAGACGCGAGAGAGTTAAAAGACGACGTACATTGTTAAAAAATAGAAAGTTGGAGACACTAGAGGCATTATTTTTTGACGGGCGGAAAGACCAGACGTTGTATTGCGTCAAAGATAAAAATAAGTTCTATCGCCGGATTAGAGTTGAAGAACACATTACAATGATACAGGAACCGGGATCAATTTACCTCGGTCATGTAACTCCACCTACTGGTACGTCTAAAGATATCGAGCAAGCAATGTTTTCATATCTCTCTGAAAAAAACATAAATCTCGATTCATTGGTGGCGATCGGTTGCGACGGAACAAATACTAATACTGGGCGTAAAAATGGAATTATTGTTCAACTTGAGAGACGGTTTGGAAAGCCAATGCAGTGGCTTATCTGCCAACTGCATGCTAATGAATTGCCGTTGCGGCATTTGATTCAACACTTAGATGGAAAAACAACAGGGCCCGTCGCTTTTTCAGGACCTATTGGTAAGTTGCTAAAAACTTGTGAAACTAGAGAAATCACTCGATTTGAACCAGTCGCCGTTTGTTTACCAGACCTATCAAAGATAAAATTAAGCTCGGATCAACAATATTTATACGATATGTGTGTGGCAGTGTCAACTGGATCGGTTAGCTACGATTTAGCAAAACGGTTTCCTGGTAAAATGTCACATGCTAGATGGCTCACGACTGCTAATAGAATATTACGGCTGTATGTTTCTACAGAACAGCCGACAAATGAACTGATGTTAATGGCAAATTATATTTGCAAAACATACAGTCCAACTTGGTTCCAGATTAAAATAAACAGCTCATGTAAAGACGGAGCTAGAAATTTATGGTTTCTCATTAAAAGCTCAAGATATCTATCTGAAGACATAAAGGCTTTATTGGATCCAGTAATAGAGCGGAACGCATATTTCGCTCATCCCGAAAACTTATTGCTATCGATGCTAACCGATGACAACAAGCATATAAGAGAACTTGGTTGCAGAAGAATTATAAAAGCTCGTGGTTTGCGACAAGCGACGATGATGAGGTCTTTTGTTATTCCAAAAATTAATTTTGAATGCCAAAATTATTACGACATGATTGATTGGCAAAACAAGTCTCTTGTTTTAACAGAACCTCCGCTATTGCGTAATTTGGAAACAGATGATCTAAAAAAAATTGTAGTTGAAGGAAATATCGAGAAATTCGACTTTCCAAAGTTTCCCTGTCACACTCAGTCTGTGGAAAGATGTGTTAAATTGACAACGGAAGCTGCAGGTTCTGTGGCAGGACAAGTTGCCAGAGAAGGTTATATTGCTTGCAAGCAAAACTCTAGGCAAATAATGCCAAAATTCAATTCCAAAAAAGATTTTAAATAACATATTTTTCTAATAAAAACTTGATTATATTTACTTGTTATCATTGTATTTCCTTATTTACATATTTATTTAAAGAAACACGTAATTTGGTACAAAGGGATGTGAATAAAAATACATTAGAACAGACTTAGAACTTTACACTTTTTTTTTCTTTTTTCAATCATTAATGTCGCTTGAGCGAGCCAAAAGTATATTAATTTCCAACATTTTTTGTCATTTTCTAGTTACTATTGTTGCCCTTCAACTTTTGAGAGGTATTACGCAAAGAAATAACAAACTTTTTTTTCTCCATACAATGGTGACACACCCTAGGCAAGGTCTTCGGCAGGAACGTTTCTAATCCTGACGGTCGGTAGATGACGGTGTCAAAGACAGTAGGCAGGAACGAAGAAGAAGAATGGAGAACGCAGCCTTGGTGGTTTACGAAGTACGTTGAGCTGGAAACTTGAGGCTTGAAGCTTGAGACTTGAACTTGGACCCTGGAATTCGTTAATTGGTAACTTTAGAAATTGACTGAATCCAATCTGTGACTGCAGCATCCCGTGAGCAATACAACATACTAAAATGGAAAGCGGTGATCTAGCACTAAGTAGCCATCGAGATTAGGCAGTCTAGGCAGCATGGTACATTAGCTAGCAAAACTACATGACGTTGCTAATTATAAGATGAACTAGCTTTTGCCCGCGACTTCGTTCGCGTGTAATAGCGACTTTCGGCAGAAAAGATAGCTGTGTCCGCGAATCTGTTAGCGTGTGACTCCTTCTGTTATTAAGTTAATGTATTGGTAATATTGTTTAGATCACATTTACATGAGGCTTAAACTATATTGGAAGCTGTTGCGTCCGGCACGTGAACATAAAGATTTCTAGAACTGCTAACCCGGGAAAGAGCAACGTATAACTGACCATGCGAGAAACAACTGACACCGAGATCTACTCCGGCAACACGAAAAGTCTGCCCTTGATCTTTATTAGTTGTCATTGCATAACACACCGATACCGAGAATTGCGTTCTTTTAAATTGGAACGGAAAATTATTTGGTATAATGGGTATTCTGGGGATAAAGACGGTTTCTCCTGCACCGCAACCTGTTACAATTTGAGCGTCGATTATATTTTGTTGCAACTGGGTTACTTTCAGTCGAGTTCCATTGCAAAGTTGTGGTGGTCTTAAATTTCGGAGTAGAATAATCGGAATGCCAATTTTTAAACAAATTTCATGAGAAGGAAGTCCGGGCATAATTAAAGAATTTAAGAATTCTATCGGGTAGGTAATTAGTGGCTTCTTGTTCATCGACCATTCTATTTATTGATCTACTAGCTTTTGCCCGCGACTTCGTTCGCGTGTAATAGCGACTTTCGGCAGAAAAGATAGCTGTGTCCGCGAATCTGTTAGCGTGTGACTCCTTCTGTTATTAAGTTAATGTATTGGTAATATTGTTTAGATCACATTTACATGAGGCTTAAACTATATTGGAAGCTGTTGCGTCCGGCACGTGAACATAAAGATTTCTAGAACTGCTAACCCGGGAAAGAGCAACGTATAACTGACCATGCGAGAAACAACTGACACCGAGATCTACTCCGGCAACACGAAAAGTCTGCCCTTGATCTTTATTAGTTGTCATTGCATAACACACCGATACCGAGAATTGCGTTCTTTTAAATTGGAACGGAAAATTATTTGGTATAATGGGTATTCTGGGGATAAAGACGGTTTCTCCTGCACCGCAACCTGTTACAATTTGAGCGTCGATTATATTTTGTTGCAACTGGGTTACTTTCAGTCGAGTTCCATTGCAAAGTTGTGGTGGTCTTAAATTTCGGAGTAGAATAATCGGAATGCCAATTTTTAAACAAATTTCATGAGAAGGAAGTCCGGGCATAATTAAAGAATTTAAGAATTCTATCGGGTAGGTAATTAGTGGCTTCTTGTTCATCGACCATTCTATTTATTGATCTACTAGCTTTTGCCCGCGACTTCGTTCGCGTGTAATAGCGACTTTCGGCAGAAAAGATAGCTGTGTCCGCGAATCTGTTAGCGTGTGACTCCTTCTGTTATTAAGTTAATGTATTGGTAATATTGTTTAGATCACATTTACATGAGGCTTAAACTATATTGGAAGTTGTTGCGTCCGGCACGTGAACATAAAGATTTCTAGAACTGCTAACCCAGGAAAGAGCAACGTATAACTGACCATGCGAGAAACAACTGACACCGAGATCTACTCCGGCAACACGAAGAGTCTGCCCTTGAGCTTTATTAGTTGTCATTGCATAACAAACCGATACCGGGAATTGCGTTCTTTTAAATTGGAACGGAAAATTATTTGGTATAATGGGTATTCTGGGGATAAAGACGGTTTCTCCTGCACCGCAACCTGTTACAATTTGAGCGTCGATTATATTTTGTTGCAACTGGGTTACTTTCAGTCGAGTTCCATTGCAAAGTTGTGGTGGTCTTAAATTTCGGAGTAGAATAATCGGAATGCCAATTTTTAAACAAATTTCATGAGAAGGAAGTCCGGGCATAATTAAAGAATTTAAGAATTCTATCGGGTAGGTAATTAGTGGCTTCTTGTTCATCGACCATTCTATTTATTGATCTATAAACTTTGCTTTCCCCTTGTATATTTGACAGTATTTTGTTATTAATCTCAAATGCCTGATCATTGCGAGGAGTTAAAATGGATCTTTCGCTGAGCCAAGTATTGTCCCTATTTAATATATTTGTCACCGTAAACCGACGATATCAGATGTGTTTGAGATTGAACTATACAACATAATTCAGGCGTCAAGATAAGTTTTCCTTGGTGTAGTTGTGGATAGGTACCTTCACCAATCTTTAATAATGTATTAGAAAATTGACTATTATCTGGATTATCTCCAGTTCTCACTCGCATGTTTATAGTTAAATGCATCGATTGTATATCACGCCACAAATAAGAGCTTTTCAGGCAAGCCCTAACCTCATCAGCTCGGGTTCCCCGTAGTATTACCGGCAAGGTTTGTCGGAAATCACCACAAAATAAAACCGTGATACCGCCCATTGGTCGATCATTTTGTTTTATATCCCTTAAAGTTCTGTCTACCGCTTCTACTCCTTTTCGATGGGCCATCTTACACTCATCTCATATGATTAAATTACACTCGCGTAATACCTTAGCTTTGTCGCTATTGCTTGAAATACTACAGGTTGGACTTTCCGTGCGATCTAAATCAATTGGTATTTTAATAATAGTGTGAGCAGTTTTACCTCCTGGTAGCAATGTTGCAGCTATCCCTAATGAAGCCACGGCAAGAGCATTTTTACCCTGGTTTCGAACGGAAGCTAATATTAATTTAGTAACCATATTGTCCCCAAATTATTTTGAACACTCTCGCACATGCGATCATAGACTGAACGTTGTTCTGCAGTCATCATTGGGACACCGCTTTCTAATATCGTCAGCAGTTCCATTGGGTTGTAACCAATCTCTGCGGAATATTCCCTTTTAGTAACGTCTCCGACTGAGGTTGGTGTTGGCAATTTTGGCAAACCATATTCACATAGTAATTTACCGCCTACGGCTGTTAAGTCATCCTGAAGAGCCAATAAACACTGATTTATAGCAAGATCACGGACGTTATCATTAGTTGTGCCTTCATCATTGTGAGATATATTCCTAAGAAAGTCTTCTGCAAGTTTTTCTTTATATTTTTCCCATAATTGTATAGCATCTGACAAATTACAAAATGTTAGTAATGTTACAAATAAATGGCGTAACCATCGTTGATTATCACTAATACAGGATTCTGCTAAAGCGTCATCCCAATGCTGATCATTTTCAAGCAAATGACGCGCTTGGCAAGCTTTTCTAAAATCTATAAATGAGGTTGGTCCTCGCACTGAGTGTAACAATAATCGCAAATAGAAACACTCAGCGTTGTTAGGATGAACGGTATACACTCTACCAAGAACATGTTCTGTGAAAATACCTGACTCGCCACCTACAGGCCTGCCACGGCGTCTCCGATTAAAGACACCTCGTTGCTTATTGTAGGTATAATACGATGGAACTTCCTCATACAAAAGAGATTTTGCAAAATCATCAGTTTGGCAAAGTCGAAAGAATGCTAATAAAGTTGTTTGTGTAGGGTTCTCTAATCGTTCTGTAACATTTTCGGCGTTGAAATATATACGTTGACCGCCTTCAAGATGAACATCTAGATGAGTCACAGGTGGATATCTTTCGTGAATGTTGAAACTTAAGATCCGCCGCACAGCTTCTGAAGAACTAATATATCTGCCTGACTGAAATCTAGTAATTTCATTATGTTCATTTCTCAACGCAAATGTAGCGTGGTCACTGCCCTTATTAATGTACTTACAAATATATTTTATTGACTCTACACTATCACACATTTCAACATTTATGTGAGTTTGAAATGTTCTAGACAACACAGGCGAATACGGAACGCCCCACCTATTATCTAAAGTTACCTGTTGTCTAGACACTCGTTTTTCAACAGTAAAACCACCATTGTCTCTTCAACGACGACGATATAATGGGTATCAATCATGTCCCGTTACAGTTTCATCCACTAAGCATTTGGATATCTTTTAGTGCAACGACCGTCTTGCATGCAAGTAGGATTCCCGTTAAATGCACCACATGGACCATGTATCATATGGGTTTTAACAATGTCGTATAGCACGCGATCTGCAATCGGACTTGGAATTTCAGCACTGATTAAACTGTCTACATCATTAGGTCGAACCTCATCTTTTACCCATAGCAGGATATGTGCGTGAGGTAAGCCGCGTTTTTGCCATTCAACACTATACATATAACACAATACTTCTCCAAAAATGTTATCTTTGGTAAGTAGATCTATCATTAATTTTAATTTTTAAATGAAAAACTCTTGCGATGATATCATGGCGGTCATGCGGTGCTTGACCCTCAAGAAGCTCCCGAGTGATTTCATCCCACTTAGGATTGGTAGTTACTGTAATAAATAAGTCGGGACGTCCATATTTTCTTACGTAACAAAAAGCATCTTGAGTACGTTCGTGCATGTACCGTGGACCATCAGTAAAAAAAGAGGGTAAAATAACTAAACGGCCCATATTCACCGTATCATTATCTTGCTGCATGGCGTCGCGAAGGTGTACGTATTCTTCAGCGCGTAGCTGCCTTTGATTAAATCGTAAGTAAACTAACCTTTCGGTTTCAATTTTTTGCGTACATGTCAACAATAAACTGATTGAAGAAGCCACGAAAACGTTGAAAGTATACAAACCTATTCCGCCTCACTTGCAAGTGGTAACAATAAAATTGAAGGCATGAAATCTTTTTATTATAATTAGGTGCACCTGTATGCGGATCAGTTTGGTATAATAACCATCTTCCCCTCGACAATATATCAGACGATATTGCAAACTGTCATAAGCCCTGTAGGTTTCGTAAATACGTTGCAAACGATTGTCTCTGGACCGGATAACAATATCACGCCTATCACATTCTTGGTCGACCAATACCACAGCAACTTCATTTGTGGATGGAGCATTATAACGCCTAGGATGTTCCTGAGTTGGACGCCTATCGGCATTTATAACAATTTTATAATTGCTATCATCATATCGAGGAAGAGCTTCTAGTGCCGATTTCAAACTGCATACATATGAATTAACCTGATGCAACATGTCTTGAAGTTGTGAAATTAGTTCAATATTAAATTCGGGAAATATTGATTTCTTATATTCGACTGTTCGTTGTTGTCGGATACGAAATATATTCGGAGAAACTTAGGTTGGTCTTCAGGCAAAAGGGATCCTATCAAATGGTAAACATGACCTTGTACCTTAAAAGTAGGCATGAAAGGACCTTTTGAGATTTGTTTAGCACCAAAGGATGTCATTTGAAACGCACTATTATAAGTGCGAATATTGTCTAAGAACTGTTTAGATTGCTCATGTTCCCCTAAAAGTAGTGATTTCAATGGTTCCGGCGGGTCTGCGAAAGAAGGCAAATTTATTTTGCCTCCAGAACAACAGAAACCAGCCGACTCCTTACTCCACTTTGAAGCATTACAAAGAATACATACTATTGCCCATTAAGAAGATGATCCTGTAATCAATTGCAAGGATATAAGCAAACCCACTTTTATATTTGTCGGACCACGCCACCGAAATTCTAGATTGATCATCTATGTGTAAATCTAAGTTATTAAGACTATGTCGAAATCTGTCTGAGGTAAGACGGGCCTCTC
>NW_020800355.1:0-31761 GCF_003590095.1 Trichoplusia ni
GCGTATTTATCGGGGTAGCCCGACTAGTTTCGGACCCAACCGGAGTCCTTAATCATGAGCAGACGCGGCGGGATCGCGAGTCGAAACTGACGTCAGCGGCCGCGCATCTCGCTGCGTAGCGCCGCGCCCGCGCCGTGAGCGGCGGTGGGGCCGGCGACGCCGGTGGCGCGGGTGGGGGGTCTGCTGTCGTCATTGGCATCGTCCGTGCTCCCGTACTGGCTGAGTCAGTGCATACTATGCTGACCGCGTCGCTCTCCAGGCTTGGCTTCTGTTACATATGATTATAAATATTTGTGTTGTCTGTGGTTAAGTGAGGAGCGACGCGCCAGATTTGGAATGGCGGCAATTGAAAATAGAAGCTTGAACTATGCAAACGTCTATTATTTATCAGTGGCGACGAGGATAACGGAACGATATTCGGTGCAGAATAAAGTCTTAAATTATTGTGGTATAGTGCTTTGGGGGTGATTAAAAATGTCTGTTGGGAAAGTTCGAGATTTTGACATAAAAAATGGGAATTGGTCGGCGTACGTCGATCGTCTCGAAATGTATTTTGTTGCTAACAAAATAGCGGAAGATTTGAAGTTACCAACATTAATAGCTCTTATCGGCGAACCGGCTTATGAGTTACTGTCTACTTTGGCGAGCCCGAGAAAACCATCAACCCTGAAATATAAAGAAGCGGTGGAATTACTGCAAGCACATCTACAGCCGAAACCATCAATTCTCGCGGAGAGGTATAGGTTCCGACAAAGACGCCAATCAGCGGGAGAAACGATAGCTGATTACGTGGCAGATTTGAAAAAGATGTCACGTTATTGTGAATTCAAGATCAATTTAGAAGAAAATTTGAGGGATCAGTTTGTGTGCGGGTTACGTAGCGAATATATACGTCAGAGGTTATTCGCGGAAGATAACATAGATTATCAAAAAGCGCTAGTATTAGCCAATACTCTGGAGGCAGCTGAGCGGGACGCCGGGGCCGTAGAGGGAACGCAGGAACAAACTACCAGCCGGGAACTAAGCGAGAGAATACACAAGTTGGAACTCAATAAATGTTCAGCCTGCGGGGTCAACGGTCATGGGGCACATAACTGTAGGTACAAGGAGTTCGAATGTAGTTATTGTGGACAACCTGGCCATTTACGAAGAGTTTGTAGAAAAAAAGAATTTGATCGTCGCATAAAATCTACGATTTCAAACCGCGGGAATAATGGCGCGCGAGGAAGGTCACGTAGAGGACGCGTGATCGGGTCGAGCGCCTACGGAGCGGGTGTATGGCGGAGCGGCAACATGGCGCGCGGGGGCGCAGCAACGCTCGCACCGCACGCAGCAACGACGTTACCGACGCGGCGTACTGGCTGAGCGAGCCAGCGATGGATGACAACTCCGGCTCGGAGCAAGACGTTGAGGGTACAAACGAGGAACCGATGTATCAAATGTCACTAACCAACTATAAACCGGTGTGTATAAAGCTTCTAATTAATAATAAAACCTTATCGATGGAGATTGATACAGGCTCTGCGTTATCCTGTATAAGCAAGTCTACGTATAAGGAGCATTTTAAAGAATTACCTTTGAAACCATGTAAAATGAAAGTAAAATTTTATGATGGCTCTGTCATTCAACCAATAGGGTATTTAGAGACTGATGTGCAATATATGAAAAATATGAAGAAACTAGATCTCTATGTGATCGATAAGGGTACTACTAATTTACTAGGTAGACAATGGTTATCGGAATTGAATATTGAGATACCAAAATTTACTAGATGTAACCACATTAAATTATGTAAAAATAAAATGTTTAACGATATCATTTCCAGACATGACAACCTATTCGATGGCACGTTGGGCAAATATACCGGTGAAGAAGTCAAGTTATGCGTGCGGGATGGGACCGAGCCAGTATTTTGTCGAGCGCGCCCCGTGCCTTATGCATTGCTGGCGCGGGTCAATGCTGAGTTAGACGCGATGCTGCGCGCCGGCGTCATCGAGCCCGTTGAACGGTCCGACTGGGCCACACCGCTAGTTATAGCGAGGAAGGGAGACGGTGGAATACGCTTATGCGCGGATTATAAGGTGACACTTAACAAGGCTTTACTGGTTGACAGGTACCCGGTCCCGAAGGTAGAGGACTTATTTAGTAATTTGAGTGGCAATCATTATTTTACTAAGCTAGATTTGTCACAGGCTTACAATCAATTAATTTTGGATGAAACTTCTCGGAACTACACAGTAATTAATACACACAGAGGACTTTTTAAATACAATCGCCTCGTTTATGGTCTCTCTTCCAGTCCGGGCATTTTTCAAAAGTTCATGATGAATCTCTTTAAAAACGTGCAGGACGTAGTCATATTCTATGATGATATTTTAATAAAGAATAAGTCATTAGAATCTCATTTAGAAAGAGTTGAACAGGTTTTTAGTATTTTAGAGAGGAATGGGTTGAAAATAAAAAAAGAAAAGTGTGAGTTTATGGTAGGCCAAGTAAAATATTTAGGATTCATAATTGATAAACATGGCGTACGGGTAGATGCAAATAAAATAAAACCGATCCTATCTATGCCCGACCCAACTAACGTCTCAGAGTTGAAGTCTTTTCTCGGTATGGTTAATTTCTATGGAAAATTCATTAAGAATTTGAGTACTCATATTACACCACTTTACGAATTACTTAAGAAAGGTAAACATTGGCAATGGACTAAAACACATAGATATGTGTTCAATAAAATTAAACAACTTCTATGTAGTACTGAAGTATTGACACACTTTGACATATCGCTGGAGAGCATAGTAACATGCGACGCGAGCGCACGCGGGCTGGGGGCCGTGCTGGCACAGCGCGCGTCTGACGGCAGCGAGCGGGTTGTGGCGTACGCATCGCGGGCGCTCACTGCCGCGGAGTTACACTACAGCCAGATACATAAAGAAGCCTTGGCTATAATTTTCGCGGTAGACAAGTTTCATCAGTATCTTTATGGCAGAAAGTTTACACTACGTACAGATCATAAACCGCTGGTCACAATTTTTGGGCCCCATGCAGGAATACCGAACACGGCGGCGAGTCGTTTACAGCGGTGGGCCATTAAACTATCAGCTTACGATTTTAATATAGAGTACATTCGATCAGATAAAAACACGGCAGATATTTTGTCTAGGTTAATTAGCACTCATAAAGAAGGGGTTATTAGTGAAGAATTAGACACACCTGAACAAACGTATTTACACTTTGCCGCGGAAGCATTGTTATTAGATTATCAAACGTTAAAAAAAGAAACCGTTTCGGATAGTGTATTGAGCAGAGTAGCCAGATATATAAACGATGGCTGGCCGGTCGAGGTCGAAATGAAAGAATTAAAACCATATTTTAACCGTAGAAAGGAATTATATATTGAGCTAGGGTGTGTAATGTGGGGACATAGGCTAGTAATTCCTAGTACGTGTAGGAATAAAGTGATCGCTGAGCTTCATGAGAGTCACATGGGCATAGTCAAAACTAAATCGTTAGCGCGAAGTTACGTATGGTGGCCGGGAATAGACGAGGCACTAGAGACAGCATGTTGCAGCTGCACCGTGTGCGCTGAAGTGGCGGACGCACCACCTGCGCATGCGCCCCGCGCCTGGCCGTGGCCAGATCGACCGTGGACCAGGATACACGTAGACTTCTTAGGACCGGTAGCCGGTCTTACTTATCTAGTGGTAGTCGATGCACATTCAAAGTGGATTGAAGCTATTAGAATGCTGAGCACCACATCGCAAGCGGTAATAAAAGAATTACGAGAGATGTGGGCGAGATTTGGGTTACCTAAACAATTGGTTAGTGATAATGGCCCTCCGTTTTTCAGTGGAGAATTTCAGCAATTCTTAAATAATAATGGTATAGAACATATATTTTCGGCACCTTATCACCCAGCTTCTAATGGGGCAGCGGAAAACGCTGTTAAAATTTGTAAAAAGAGCATTAAAAAGGCGATTAAATCGAAATCCGACGTACACTCCACATTGTGTCGTTTTCTGCTGGCGTACAGAAACACACCACACTATACAACCGGGGAAAGCCCCGCCAAGATGTTATTAGGGCGCAACTTGCGCATGCGGTTAGATTGTTTGAAACCAGACCAGAAGGCACTTATTAGAGCTCGCCAAGAGACAGTAGAAGCTACATCGAGTGGCGTCACAAGACAGTTTAATCCGGGGGACCTTGTATGGTTCAGAGAATACCGTAGCTCAAACAAGTGGTCTGCAGGGACTGTTATAGAGAAAACAGGTAGTACAGATTATAATGTTAAATCTATCCACGGCACTGAGGTGCATAGACACATTGACCAACTAAAACCAAGAGTGATAAATAGGACAGCTAGGCTAGTAGATGCAAACTTTAGGAACTTTCAACCAGTTCAGCCTGTTAAGAGCTCTCGCTCTTCTCTCGTGTTTCCTTCGGACAATAATCGAGCGCCGAACACAGAACCGGACCGGACAAACGGAACCAGCTTGACGAAAGCATTGGTCGAGGAAACATCCCGCACGCAAACAGACGGAAGTGATTTGGTTACAAGTGAACCCTTGTCAACGTCAAGTGTACCTTTAAATATGCCCAAGGTGCAGGAGACGGGTAGTCCTAGGGTTCCTATTACTCGGGATATACGAACTAGTAATCGTACACGCAAACCGGTTAAGAGATATGGGTTTGATGATGATTGAAGTAAGAAAATATATTATAAGATTGTTAAGATTATTATTGATATGTTGTTTAATATAATTTAGTAAGTAAGTTTATCTGTAATAATTAAGGGTGGAGGTGTTACATATGATTATAAATATTTGTGTTGTCTGTGGTTAAGTGAGGAGCGACGCGCCAGATTTGGAATGGCGGCAATTGAAAATAGAAGCTTGAACTATGCAAACGTCTATTATTTATCAAAAATCAAGACCCTTTTCGGAGATTTTGATTTACCAAATCCGCGGCGCTGTGTTTACTGACTGCGTGGAAACCGAGAAATACCTCTTTTACTTCAATATCGATTGGTTGTCCATTTTCCGATCTTGATACCACTGCATATCTTGCGACGATGCTCAGTTGATCCACTTTTGATACATCCTGCGTGGTATCCATGTTGATGGTGAAAAACGGTGACGCCCTGATTCGATCCAATAAATGATTCTCCAGTTTGGTGCCCAAACACTCGATCATTTCATTTTGAATCGTTGCACTCAGATATCTTGTTGATCCTAAAAACATGGGGAGATTAGAAAACATTAGATTATGATAACATAAATTATAAACACAGTAAACGATATAATTTCTTACCTTTGGGCATATCCAAAACTTGACGCAAGATGTGGTCGTATCTAGCAACGAGTTGGACAATTGAGAGAAAATTTCCGTGATTTCCTCCCTAACTCAGATCCTCTCGATGTCCTCTCAAAGCCAAAGAACTCATCGCAAGGGTAATTATTATATCAAATAATCTGCGAAGAACTTGTCTCCAAATCCAAGATCAACTGGACCGTATTGTGACGTAGAAACGTAATACGTTTCTGAAAAGCTCCTGTTGTCTTGGTGGGGGTCCTTCGGAAAAGGTCCCGGAGGTTTTAAAGGTCCCTTGTCGAGAATCAGACGTTTTTCGTTATCAATCAGTTTCTTGTTCATGTAATTTCCCAAGTCATTTGAAATTTCGAGAACTTTCGGAGATGTAGAAATGGATGTTTCCTCTACTGTAGGTTGCACGGAAGCGTCGAGGTAGTCATTTTCAGCAGGGGCATTGATGGTAGTATTGGTAGTTATTGGATCCTGATCTAGTCGAATCACTTTATTAGTTAACACAGCTGCGTCGGCGCTATCAAGAAATGAACACTTGACACTTTTGACCGATGTTTCGGCTGTTGAAGGAACTGTAGCAGAAAGCGGTTTCGTAAAAAAGCTATCTAGCTTGGGCAATTTGTTTTTACTTTCTTCTCTTTCCTGACGTTGTTTCCGCTTTGCGGCACCGCTAAGTTCCTTTTTTCTTTCCATAATTTTCAATTGGTAACTATCGAAATTTTAGACTTTCGGAGTACCTACTGAGATTTTCCTTTATTGCTTGTCAATGTTTAGTATAGATTGCTTGGCAACGATGCGGTAAAATCAATATTAACTCATAAGAAGATATTATAGTTTCGATAGTATCTCGTTTGTCAATTTGAACTTAAGTTTAGAAAAACGTTGGTTATTTTTGATTGCCGATCAGGTTGAGAGCTATCATAGATTACACGGTTACCGTTGTGCTGCAACCTGTATCATTCATATCTTGTTATTGGAAATTTTTCTTGCGGAAATGAGTTTTACCAGAATTTGGTGCCAGATTGATGGATGTGCGGAATGAACGTCATAGCATTAGCGGTGATACTTGATGAAATAAGGCTGGTAGTAGGGAATTACGGATTACAACAGTCAGCGATACACCTAGCATCAACTACTGTAGTATGTTCCAGACCCCAGAAAGTTGAAAACATCGCCACGAATATCATAAATAAGAACTGATGCAAGGCAAGAGCGAATGAAAACTTCATTAAAAAGTTGATGGGCGGAATTTGTGAATTAAGCTCACGACCGTCAAGCACGTGACCTGATCCAATGTGCTACGGGCGTACTCATCCAAACTACCATATAACTAAAATAACAATAACAAACAAACAGCACGAGCTTATCGATGACGCTTGGTGCATGTGTTGGAAATGTTAAATAAGGAGTGTTATTTTGGTGTTATTGGTGATGTTGATTTGGATAAAAAAAAATAGAAATTAAAAAAAAAGATAATCTTGTGAGCAGGCTCGAGCCTCGAGCCTGCTAACAAGAATTTTTTTTTTGATTTTTTTAAAATTTTCATTTTTTTCCAAAGCTCAGGCTATAGGGCCCCCTGAGCTCGAGGGCCCTGGTGCACTGCACCACCTGGCCCTATGATAGCTACGCCACTGATGATGTCTGAAAAATCTTTTGAAACAACGAAGGAACGCATCACTGAAACTAATCTTGAACACGGAGTCGCAAGTTAGGTACTTTTAAAAATTTTAATATTCAATTAATTAGGTGCATAATAAAAGTTTTATAGTCAAAATTACAAAACTACATATTTTTAAATACATACACATTATAGGTAAATTACACCCAGACAGAACACAACCATTTATCCTGGGTCGAAATTGAAAACTATGTACTTCCGGTATAGCCTTCACTGCTGGCTACTTACCACTAGACCAATCAGCTTCCTCATACTTTTCCTCTTATATACACTCACCGGCACGGAAACTTGGCCACGTAGAAATTTGACGATAATTCTAAATTGGAACTTATATTGACACTAAATTAAAATAAGATAAGTCTATTGACTATTTTTCATGATTTTAAACATTATTTTTCTCAAGTACACTACACCAAAATACTGTTTTTTTTTAAAACACATTTTTTCAGAAAACGAAGAACTTTACACTATCAGTTTCAATACACTATGGATTGAAAAACAACTGTATGTTTGTTGTTTTTTTGTGTTTTTAATATCGGGTGTTCCCTCCTCTAGCTCTAATAACCGCCTGCATGCGCTCTGGCATGCTTTGGATGATGTTCCGGATATCCACTTGCTGTATGCTATCCCAAGCGACCAGTGCTGCATTGCGAAGCTGATTTAGAGTATTGGGGCGGTTGGAGTTTGCCTTAATTTTTCTTTTAAGCATATCCCAGATATGCTCTATTGGATTTAAGTCTGGGCTACGAGCTGGCCACTGCAATTTTCTAATACCGACCTCCTCAAGGTATTCCTCGACACAATGTGCAACGTGCGGACGAGCGTTATCATGCATTAGAAGAAAATTGTTTTCTCCTATGAAGCCTGTGTAAGGCAAAACGTGTTCCTGAAGGATTTCTTCAATGTATCGGGCTGCAGTCAGGCGGTTATCGACGATGACCAGCTCTGTGCGAGCGTCGGAACTTATTCCTCCCCAAACCATTATTGAGCCGCCATGAAAGCTCTCAGTTTGTGTGGTGGTTATTGGTAAAAATCGCTCTCCTCTTCTTCTCCACACTCGTTCTCGACCGTCTGGAGCACGCAAAGCGATTCTACACTCGTCAGTAAACAGTACTTTAGCCCATTGCTCGTGTGTCCAGTTGACGTGTTCTCTAGCAAATTGAAGTCGAGCTACTCGGTGCTGTCTGAGAAGAAGTGGGCCACGTGCTGGTCTACGGGCTTTTAAATTCACTTCCTCCATTCGTCTTCTTACTGTACGCTCGCTAACATTGACACCCCTCGTGATTTTTAGCCTGTGGCGTATCTCAACCGCTGTAAGGTAGCGATTTCTTAAGATTGCTAGCGTAATAAAGCGATCGTCCCGTACAGACGTGCATCTGACGCCACCACTTCCTGGCCTACGAGAGTAGCGACCTGTCTCCTGATATCGTTTCAATGCATATTGCATCGAAGAACGGGGTACGTTAAGTACTAAAGCAAATTCACGCTGTGTTAGCCCTTGGTCGATTAGTGCTACGGCTTGTGCAACCTGAGCTGGTGTTAGTGGCATTTTTTTTGGTTTTAAAACACGGCTAATTATTGAATTCAACACAAAATATCACAAATTTACACAGCTGAAAAGAAAAGCTTCACAAAACACGATTTTAAAACTTGAACTTATTCGCTCAAATGACCCGATTCGACTAAAACTTAAGCTATTGCACAGAATGCACTCAAACATAATGAATTACCCTCTTGAACTAAGGGTAAACATTTTTTGTACCTACCTTCATAAAGATTAATCATTAGAAACACTTAAAGCTCTTGTTATCGCAGAATACGCGCTTGGCCAAGATTCCGTGCCGCTGAGTGTATATTGTATTTTGTACATTTTTGTGTTGTTAAAATTGCAACAGAAATCCAACTGCATGACAGTCAGACTGTCCTTGGATTTTTATTAATAGGGAGCCATTTTATAGTGCGGGTACCCTCTATCTCGGCCAGGTGGACTATGGTGATACTCTGCCTCATCACAGCAGTCGAAAGTAGCTCGCAGTGATCGGCCCTCGATGAGTTAATGAACAAACTTCAAAGCATTTTGTGTTGTTTATTTGTTTTAGGTTTTCTTGCAAACATTAAGAGTGTTCGAAAAATATTCTTGTGGGTGTTGTGTGACCAAGGACGAAGATAAGATGCATCGGATGGAGCAGATCATGCGAATGTTGAGGGTAAGTGCAGTATTTTGATAATTATCATTACAACATTCACTCACCTTCTTGTTTGTTCGTCGGTCCGGTTGGATTTTTGTAACTCAGTTTTGAGGCATTTCCCGATAAGCTAGCAGGCTGAACCTTTCAGGGTAGGATCAAACTCATAGACTCGTAAAATTTTGTCAGTGGTTATTCTTACGGGTGGATTTCTGGCGCTTTCATTCATTTGATCGCGGAGTTTTGAGAAACCTTAAGTTCCGCGATTCGTAGCGTGTCGAAGCTCGAAAAGGCGATATCGCAGAAATCGCGTTGTTTTAACGATTTCCTTAGTTTCTAGCATAGCATAGCTCGGAATAGTCGATATCGCGGTGATCCGTGAGTTTTGTTATTTTTCGTTTCTTTAGGGTTTCGTAGCACGACTTACGTCGGCGTTGCTCGGCGAAACTCCAAAAGTCGATATCGCGGAAATCGCGTTGTTTTAACGTTTTCCGTAGTTTCTAGCATAGCATAGCTCCGAATAGTCGAAATCAAGGTGATCCGTGACTTTTGTTATTTTTCGTTTCTCTAGGCACGTAGCACGACTTAGGTCGGCGTAGCTCGGTGAAACTCCAAAAGTCGATATCGCGGAAATCGCGTTGTTTTAACGTTTTCCGTAGTTTCTAGCATAGCACAGCTCAGAATAGTCGATATCAATGTGATCCGTGAGTTTTGTTATTTCTCGTTTCTCGGGGGTTTCGTAGCACGACGTAGCTCGGCGAAACTCCAAAAGTCGATATCGCAGAAATCGCGTTGTTTTAACGTTTTCCGTAGTTTCTAGCATAGCACAGCTCAGAATAGTCGATATCAAGGTGATCCGTGAGTTTTGTTATTTCTCGTTTCTCGGGGGTTTCGTAGCACGACGTAGCTCGGCGAAACTCCAAAAGTCGATATCGCGGAAATCGCGTTGTTTTTACGTTTTCCGTAGTTTCTAGCATAGCATAGCTCGGAATCGTCGATATCGCGGTGATCCGTGAGTTTTCATCTCAGGATCACCAACGGAGTGGAAGCTCAACGACTAGTGCAGGTCGCAGCCCAGGATTCACGAGGTACGTGCGTGCATTGTATCTTTACTGTAGCCTGTCTAGGATCTCGCAGAACAACAAATAATTAACGTATTTTTTTTTATCGTAAGACCACCTCCTGGTCTCCCCAGAGCCGAAATGAAATTGTGATGCGGATGCCACTCTGGGGAGACCAGGAGGTGGTCTTACGATAAAAAAAAATACGTTAATTATTTGTTGTTCTGCGAGATCCTAGACAGGCTACAGTAAAGATACAATGCACGCACGTACCTCGTGAATCCTGGGCTGCGACCTGCACTAGTCGTTGAGCTTCCACTCCGTTGGTGATCCTGAGATGAAAACTCACGGATCACCGCGATATCGACGATTCCGAGCTATGCTATGCTAGAAACTACGGAAAACGTAAAAACAACGCGATTTCCGCGATATCGACTTTTGGAGTTTCGCCGAGCTACGTCGTGCTACGAAACCCCCGAGAAACGAGAAATAACAAAACTCACGGATCACCTTGATATCGACTATTCTGAGCTGTGCTATGCTAGAAACTACGGAAAACGTTAAAACAACGCGATTTCTGCGATATCGACTTTTGGAGTTTCGCCGAGCTACGTCGTGCTACGAAACCCCCGAGAAACGAGAAATAACAAAACTCACGGATCACATTGATATCGACTATTCTGAGCTGTGCTATGCTAGAAACTACGGAAAACGTTAAAACAACGCGATTTCCGCGATATCGACTTTTGGAGTTTCACCGAGCTACGCCGACCTAAGTCGTGCTACGTGCCTAGAGAAACGAAAAATAACAAAAGTCACGGATCACCTTGATTTCGACTATTCGGAGCTATGCTATGCTAGAAACTACGGAAAACGTTAAAACAACGCGATTTCCGCGATATCGACTTTTGGAGTTTCGCCGAGCAACGCCGACGTAAGTCGTGCTACGAAACCCTAAAGAAACGAAAAATAACAAAACTCACGGATCACCGCGATATCGACTATTCCGAGCTATGCTATGCTAGAAACTAAGGAAATCGTTAAAACAACGCGATTTCTGCGATATCGCCTTTTCGAGCTTCGACACGCTACGAATCGCGGAACTTAAGGTTTCTCAAAACTCCGCGATCAAATGAATGAAAGCGCCAGAAATCCACCCGTAAGAATAACCACTGACAAAATTTTACGAGTCTATGAGTTTGATCCTACCCTGAAAGGTTCAGCCTGCTAGCTTATCGGGAAATGCCTCAAAACTGAGTTACAAAAATCCAACCGGACCGACGAACAAACAAGAAGGTGAGTGAATGTTGTAATGATAATTATCAAAATACTGCACTTACCCTCAACATTCGCATGATCTGCTCCATCCGATGCATCTTATCTTCGTCCTTGGTCACACAACACCCACAAGAATATTTTTCGAACACTCTTAATGTTTGCAAGAAAACCTAAAACAAATAAACAACACAAAATGCTTTGAAGTTTGTTCATTAACTCATCGAGGGCCGATCACTGCGAGCTACTTTCGACTGCTGTGATGAGGCAGAGTATCACCATAGTCCACCTGGCCGAGATAGAGGGTACCCGCACTATAAAATGGCTCCCTATTAATAAAAATCCAAGGACAGTCTGACTGTCATGCAGTTGGATTTCTGTTGCAATTTTAACAACACAAAAATGTACAAAATACAATATACACTCAGCGGCACGGAATCTTGGCCAAGCGCGTATTCTGCGATAACAAGAGCTTTAAGTGTTTCTAATGATTAATCTTTATGAAGGTAGGTACAAAAAATGTTTACCCTTAGTTCAAGAGGGTAATTCATTATGTTTGAGTGCATTCTGTGCAATAGCTTAAGTTTTAGTCGAATCGGGTCATTTGAGCGAATAAGTTCAAGTTTTAAAATCGTGTTTTGTGAAGCTTTTCTTTTCAGCTGTGTAAATTTGTGATATTTTGTGTTGAATTCAATAATTAGCCGTGTTTTAAAACCAAAAAAAATGCCACTAACACCAGCTCATTAACGATACCCTCGGTAAACAAATAGGTGAACAGGTTTTCTTAAAATTGACTAACCTTTTTGGCGTAGAACTTTATGTAGAGAAAACCACCATAATTAGACCTCTTTAAACATGAAAATCTATCATCTATCATATCATCTATTATAAACTTTTTGCTAAACACGAAAGAATTGACTTAGTCTCGCGACTGTAAGTTGTTTTTGTTTTAAAAAGTAATGAAAGTTCCTTTGTTTAGCCCATACACCACGGGTTGCTAGACGGCGGGTAGAAGCGGGCAATTTGGGTTATTGAGCACCTGCTGTCCGCTCTCGCCGGCTCTCCCCCATCGCTTTACGATCATCTACGGTCTACGGACATGGTTTATTTATTAATATTCTTTCACACATTTATTTTATGGCATCACACGTTCACGTTTCAGCTGCGTTATAAATATAAAACCTATCTTCAAGTTTTCAAAGAAATTTCTAGTTGTCTTCTATAATAAGTAAATTAGTAAAGAGTAAGTAACGTTCCAAGTTTTTTTATTAGTTCATTATTTTTTGGCACTGACTTGTTATTTTAACAAGTTATTTTTTGCAATGAGGTCACTCGCATGGATAGAACCACAGGCTATGCTAGTCTATACGAATCTACAAAAGTGATACATTAAGGAAATACAAATCGAAATCTCGCACCATCAACTTGAATTAATTAAAAAGTTAACGTTACGTTACCCGGTAACTGTTTACCGTGAATCCATCGAGTTTCCAGTACCTTAGACCGTTCCCTTAGTGACGCTCCGCAGAGCTTGAGGAATGGACGGCTCCGATGTGGAGATGAGGGGGGCGGGGTGGAGGAGTGGGGCGGGGGGGGGGGCGCTGGCAGTGCACCGACTCACAGCTGACGGCACCGAGCCATAATATACGGTACATAACCTATACAGACCAGACACAGAAGATTCATTCTGAAAATCCGCCTAAAATTGTTTAAAAAAGTCCAATTACTGGAAATCAATTGTGGGAATCGTATTTGCCGAAAGGATTCAACATTTTTGGAATAGAATCAATGGCTGCGTGGAAAGCTTTATTTTGCTGAGTGATAGATGGTTATAAGTTGACTTAACACTCGAATTTTTGAGCACGGTTAGTGGGGGATTGGCATACGGAATCAAGAAGCTTCTTAGTCGAGAACTACTCTTTTTCGGAAGGCTCAGAATTGATCTGATAAATTCAATTGTTTAATGATGTTCTCATTTTCAGTAGGGAATTAATAAGTATTTTTTCTCTAGGCACAACACGATCATGCAACCATGGTATCACTTCATTCTATCATTATAATAACAGCCCCACTGGGGAGTCGGGGTAAAGAGTCTTTTATATAATACTTCTGTGTCTTTTCTCTTTTGCGCTCATACCCATTATATAGGCCGGCAAGATAACGCAATATGGAACACCGGTATCCGAAAACCATTGCGTCTGGTTAGCGAAATATTCTGAGGAAAACAAGCGTCGTATTTAGGTCATTATGTTTCGAGAGTATATTCGGGAGGCACGAACTTGATCCCCTTTTTAACTTCTTTACGTTAAAAAGTTTATGGAAATGGATGTCGTTTTTGGAAGCTAATTGTATCATCAATTATTGCATAGCTCATGTCCTGTGGCTTTATGATAGGACGTACGGGACGGATAGTGGTGACTTTAAGCTAAAAAATGGAGAAGGAAAAAATACTAAACTATGAAGACTTGGACTACTTCAGCGGACTATAAATGACAGTACACGTAACCTAAGAAAAGGTCTTAGCATGAACTACATTAAAAGGGATTCCTAGGAGAACTTTACATAGTATAGAAGTCAAGTCAACCACCCTGAAACGGCGCTGTTTCAGACCCTTTTTCAGTAGTTGCACAAAGGGACTGAGGAAAAACATCAAAAGACTACCCACCCGCTTGATTTTGTCCTTGCACACAGTGGTATCTTACTAAAAACTTGTGAACATAAGATTTTGATAAAATTCGAGAATTTGGAAAGAACCCTTTGTTGTGAGGTCATAAGATACGGCAATTTCAAATTACAAAGTCTTCAATGTCCGTGCGTGTGTCAGTAAAGGTATCTCGTTTTGTCACCAGGTTTTTACTAATGAATCGTGGCAGGTAGACAGTTGTAAGTTTAACATATGATGTATATCTGTTATCACTGGAACCACAAATAATAAAATCAAAATGGGTTTAGCAATGGTTAGTACACTCATGATTTGATGGGCAATCAATTTCTTTTTTACTTTTTTCCTTGGCCTTTTAGTACAGAACCCTTAGTGTCGCGAGCCTGAGACACACTTGACTGCTATTTGGGGGAAAACTAACTACCCCATTCGCAAAAGGTTTTCTATTCCGTACAAATTCCGTATTGGAAATACAGCCGAAAATCGTCGAGGACCGAGCAATAGAATACAAAAATTACGTTACTCAAAAAAAGCCTAAGCTAAGCCAAATTACACGACACATTTCCTTATAATTAAAATAACAAGCAATATCCAGTTGGATACCATTGCAGTATCACGTTCTGTCTTCTAAGAGGCTTTAGGCATCCAAACAAAGCGAGCGTAGTACGTAAGACAAAGGAGTAGAGGGTACACAGTGTACATAGGTACATAGGTTCGGAACAAACACGGTTGTGTATCGGTCAGGCAGGACACCGGGTGCGGCCCGGTGCCGCGTCCGCGCTCTAATTAAAACCCTCGCGGCACGCCCAGCTCACCCCCGGCCGATTCCCGTCAAAGATTATTTACTGTAATTTCTGTGTGATTGGGTATTCTTTTTGTTAGAACTTAGTAGTTAGGTTTTACAGGTTTTTTTTATATTGTGGTGTGTAAGTTGGGTTGTTAAAATTGCATTCCGTTGGTGTGATTACCTAACGTTAGCGTGGTAGGGTAGTGGTATACTGTATAAGTAAATGTGAAATTTTATGATATATAGGTAGTTGTTGTTGTTGTAATGTTTTTGTATACTTGTCATATGACATTTGATGCTAACGAATAATGATATCAGTTAACTGATTCTGAAAGGGATGCCGCGGCAATAGTACTTTTTTTATGTTTTACTACACTCGTTCAATAATAAAATATTATCTAGAACTTAAACTATAGCAATACTTAAACGTAAAAACCTAACACAAAAGCTCATTGACATCACAAAAAAAAAGAACGAACGTTAAAACAAAAAACAAAGAAAAAGCAAGCCGCCTCTGCGTCATAGTCTGTGTGTCGCGTGCCCGGCCGCCTACGGCGATGTAAAAAAGAACATTCACGCACAGCGCGAGTAAGATTGCCTCGTAAAACTCTACGTATAGGTACGACTACCCACATATTACGAAGGGCACTCCTCGACCCTCCCAATTAACTGTTAATCACGGTCCCCGCGGACGAGGCACGTGGGACTCAAATTTCGCTATGATTCTCTCCTGATGGATTTTGTGGGACAATCGTTGTAGGTTTTCAGCGGTAATTAATGTTCCCGGTGTTAATGTACAGCGTTTGAAGATCTGATAGGAAATTATGTTTTCAAGAACTTCTGAACAGATTTATTTATCATCATTTTATTACATAATTGCAGTTAACACTGTTAAGCCAGACACTGCGAAATGTATTCACTAACTTAGTAAAAAAAAAGTAGACGATATAGAACTTTCCAGTATTTCATACAAAATATAGTATTTATATCTATCTAGCTTTTCGCCCGCGGCTTCGCCCGCGTCGAGGTCGGTTATATCGCGTTTCTAAGAGAACTCTTCAAAAGTCTGGGATAAAAACTATTCTGTTCTTTCTCAAGGTCAACTCTATCTCTCTACCAAATTTCATTGAAATCAGTTCATTGGTTCAGACGTGAAAGCGTAACAGACAGACAAACAGAGTTACTTCCGCATTTATAATATTAGTAGGGATTGTGAAATAAAAGAGACGAATATGAAGATGATTCGCATATTACATGGAGTAATCTTAGTATCAAGACAATCCTTCCATCAGTAATTATGTAATAATGATTATCGGAAACCTGTAACACATACACTGTAACAATGGCAGACGGAACACAAATCAGGAGTGGGAAGTGCCCCTACTTTAGTACTAACTAGTGGCAACAAATTATAGTCTGGTTTTTTATTCGAGGCAGTAAAATGACATTTCCAGTGTGGCATGTTAGTTAGTCGAGCTTACATTTTTTTATTCAGATATCAAATTAGCTCTGTATAAAAAATATATATTTACGACAATTAATCAAAAGATATGCACGGTGACTGTTTTTAAATGTAAAAAAATAATAATATTAATTTAAATTTATAAAATTAAAGCCAAATGCGGTGCTGTTATAAGATGAAGTACCTTAAAATGCAAGAAAAGTCGAGCGCATCCAACTCCAAACTGGATGAATTCTGACATTATGCAGTGGTTGGATGAAAAACAAATTTAATATCAACTTACAATTATAAAAGCTCAATTAATAGAAATATTAAATTTTTGATACATAATAAAATAAAGCATGACTAAATGTCATCGTCGTAGTAAGATTTCCAAACATCACTATCATAGCGGGTCACCCTTTTTTGTATAAATGACAGTTGCAATTGTCATTTTACTGCCTCGAATTAAAAATCGGACTATAACATAAACTTACAGTACTACTTTGTAGGAATAACGGTATTTTTAAGGAGTTAAGGAATCCCATTATTTATTTTTCTATCAAAACTAGATAACTAGGCATATTTTTTGTGTTTAAAAAGCAGCGAAGCACAACGATAGTACCCAAAGAACGAATTAACTAAGGTTAATCGTTGCCTCCTATTAGTAACACTTGCTTGAATCCGGAATGTCACTTCCTTTAACTCTTCTATCTCATGGATAGACATAATTTATTGATATGAAAATGACATTGACAGGTGTGACTTATCGACCGCTTTGCGACTAGATGTCAAGGTTTTATAAGGGGTAAGGGGCGACTGACCAACCTCACCAGTGATTAGTCGTTGGATTGGCATTAATATTTAAAACTTGTCTGTCGGTACTTTAGAGATTACTCTTTCATTTTCTGTATGTACTTAATAGATGAAATAGCGTTAAGCGCACATCCTCTTCGTAGTAGCGATAAATAAGTGAAACGGAACGCGAAAGTGATAAAAATATCAAAGAGAAAAATATAAATCTTTGGTTTTACGGAGTGAGGTCGTCGCCGATCCCCGAGACAATGAGGACGTGCCCGTTTTATGTAATGCATGGTCTGATTGAAGGCTCGTTCATATCGCAGCCACGCGCCTACGCACAGTGATTAAATGGCGTTATTATAACCAGACCACATCAGACTAGACCAGCAATAATGTGGCCCCATGTTGGGCAGCAATAACTGAGCTGTTATCAAATTATGAAATACATAAATAATACATAACTTGTTTTTCTTTTTATTTTACCCACTAATATAATACGGATGAGCGACAGACTCATTTGTAAATATTTATCTAGAACTTGCTACGACTGGGGCGTGACTAAATGGCGCCCTAACGTGGGACCGGGTCGAAACGAACATTTTTGCAAGCCAAGATCTTTCGACAGTCGCGACATTTGGGAAAATGGATGAGGGTTGTTTACGTGCACTCGAACCATCCCTCGAGGTGATTCTTATAAAAAAGCGTGATCGATACAGTGCGCGACGACACGGCCGCCCGGGGGCGCGTCAATTTGGCCTGCGCCTCGTCAGCGCTAAATTATCCCGACATCTTTAAATGGAATTTCGCGGGTCGCGCGACCCAAAGTCCCTGCACGTTTCTCTAAAGGTTTTCGAGGCGGATAGGGGGTGGATTTTGAGGCCGCGCTCCAACGGCGTCCCCCGGCGGCCGCACACGCGATGTGCCACCTGACTCCGGCCATTTATACCAGCTTATATAGTAAACGAGCACCGGCGAAAATACGCGAAGCCTTTCAACTATATTATATACCAGATACCGATAATCAGGCCATATCCGCGTTACCATGCTCTAAAACATATTTAATCATGTTACATGCTCCCATGGATACATACTTCATTCAATATTTCCGAGCAACTATTTCAACTACACATGCTAGTATAAAATTTAAGGCTGGTGAACGATGTAATTAAAACTTCGCGGTATCATCCAAACTCTGAGCTGAAAATTAAATATTTGCGTTCAACTACTGATGTCTACATTTATTAATCAATGCCTTTCCCTTTTGTGATTTCAACGGCCCCTGAAGTTATTGAAAAACTTTGTTTCAATGCTTTCAATAAATCATGTTTTGTCTCGTTGAGTGTAATCGAAAAACGAGAATATTTTCCGCAATCATTGATGATGGGTCATTCTTTATCGCTGGACCGCGGCATGCCGTTGTGCGAGATAAAATATATTGACGGGCAGAGCCGTGGGGTGGCTAGGTATATAATTAAGTTAACGCACCCGTCGTCGGCTAGCACGAACAGTCTCCACCCTCGGGCGGTAGTCAACGTCCCGACATGCACACGCCACCTTAATGACTTACCCACGACGTTGGCCCCAACCAGCCAAACATTTGCGAATCCTACCAAATCAAAACGCCTCTCAGCTTCGCAGATAGAGTTAAACAACAAGATTTTGCAATCGGCCGGTTTACCAAGTTCGACCAATACGCCAACAAGCGAGTGTAATCACCACCGGCGGTGACCGCTCGCGCGTAAATTACGTAGCATGACCAATTTTCGTTGAGCTTCGAGTTCGTAGTCGTTTTCGTTGGAGTAGATGAGACATCAGGGGTCCGCTTTTATTGGTCGGTTGTATAACCTACGCGTCCTTCGCTAATGCTCGCTTAGGTAGCCCCGGAGCGCGCTCAAACACAATCGTATGCCTTTTATAGACCCGCGCTAAGGATAGGGCTGTCCTGAAATCGTCATTAGATTGATTGGGTGCAAGTACTAGTCTAGGAAAACTGGATGAGTGTGCGAAGCTTGTAAAAGTTCAATTTGTTAAACGACTTTGAATTACCTACTTACTTGGTAGGGTTTGAGAATGAGGGTCGAAGAAAAAGTGTAGTGACTTTTGCTGGAGCTTTCGAATGTTTGGAAAGGGGTTCCTTCGATATCTTCTGGTTCGAAGTCTGTCAGAGCTCATTATTTATTCAGTATTGCGAGCTTTAAGCCCTCACAGCGTACTTAGCTGTGAAGGACACGTGAAAGGAGCGTGACGTGCATATACTATTCTGCAATAACAAGCGAGATGAGCTGCGGCGATGTGGTCGAGACTTACAGGGGTTGTCATACGAGCATGAATATAACTCATTAATCTGACTTTGCAGATGCTTATTAGAAATGCCAGATTACTTTTACTTGGTGTTTAGAAGCATTCTCTTTCGTACAGTTCTTAGTTTATAAGAGATAATGGTTGCTGGTGTTTCAACAAACTCCCACTAATTTTTATATTGTTATTTTACAGCAAAGTATGTGAGACTATTGTACTGTTTTCATTTCTTAAACCACAGTTTGAGCAAACAGCGTTGTTTGATTTGAGAATACAGAAAGTTTAATTAAAAAAACTACATACTTCAGAATCAAAAATTGGAAAAGTGAGTGAAGCTGTTTAAATTATAATACTCATACTCGTATTAACAGCAGCACTGAAATATGTAAAAAGAGCAAATGACATTGAGAATGTCGCATCGGTAGTTGCCAAGTTTCGCACATTATCTGTTGAAAGGCGTAACGGTGGCGCGAAAATCCGCATCCCATTACCATTATTAACTTACAAGAAACATCTGGCTAATGGGCGACTGCAAGGTTATCGCGATTCAGTATGTTATTACACAAATTTTGATCAGAAAATTATTGGTAATTTATTTGGCAAGCCCCATCTGGGTCGATGGTAAAGTACTCGACGAAGCAGCAGCGGAGCGTGGCCCCCGGCATTATCTTGCGACAGAACGCCACCGGCGGCGCGCTGCGTTCCCGCCAAATCCAATATCCGCACGCGTAATAACAATCGCGACCGTCTATCGGCCGCGCGTAAATTATGCACGCCTAGACAACTTACTTCTACCTTTAGAATAAACGAAAAGACACTGTATTTCTAACGTGTTAAGAGTCAAAACAAAAGCAGACGTAATTTTGTCCGCGAACGGTCGCCGACGACGCCGTCGTGCTAATGGCTACGCGACCCTCCCCCTCCGCCCCGCGCCGCCCCCCCTCGTCGCAAGCAAAGCACACGTTCAGAAATAAGGGAAAAGCTTTGTGCCTAATTGTGTATAGAGATAGTTGAATACAAATCGCAATGAATAATTAATGAATTTGATACGTTTATTTTCGTGGACCGCGATTCTGTGAGGGTTGGCCGGTATTAGAACTGTTTAGCTGGCGAATTATAGTTAATTAGGATACGGTATATTATAATACATTAACTATCCGAAAGTTTTGTTTTATCATTACCTATTTCGGACAATGATTTAAAATATTAGGAGCATGTTTGCAAAAACAATTATATCAAAAAATTAATAGTAGGTATTTTACTTATTTTTAATATGATCACAGTAAAAAGAAATTGAGTCTTTTAAAACTTTATCAACTTTTAATAAAAAACAAATATTACGACGAAAAAGGTTTCTTGTCGCATATATACACGTCATATTTATACTCAGCCGCATTGGTATATTTCTTTTATAACAACGCCATGTAACATCAACAACAAAACTTATTCCCTAATTAAATGTGGAATACGTTTTCATACTACATTCGCGCCCTACCCCGCCCGCACGTTACACAAAGAGCGGAGCGGGTCCGCGCTCTAATTCCCGCGCGACATGGCGCGGCGCTTGCCGCGTCGAGCCGCGTCGCGCGGGAAAATACAACGGCCGTTTGTGCGCCATGCTTAGTGCCGCGTTCATTTCAAGGACTTTATTTTACTACGTACTGCGTTTTTTTTTGTTTTGAACTAGATGTTCAGTACTGGGCTTTGTCTAAGTCCTTCTTGGTTTTAATTTGAGTTGTACTAAGTTTGATTCTATTATTTACTTAGTGTTGCGCGCGACTTTTTCCACGTTGTTGTATGCATATCAACAATCAAATTAAACTTTTTACATATATTTCATTGCTGCTCTACTCCTATTAATTTTAACGTATAGGTATTGTATTCAATTATTTAATTAATTAATTCCTCAATAAAGGGGCTATCTAACACTGAAAGGATTTTTTTAAATCGGACCCGTAGTTCCTGAAATTAGTGAGTTCGAGCAAGCAAACAAACTCTTCAGCTGAGTATAAGTAAATAATAGTACCAGTATAAATTTATCTTTTGCGGAAAAGTTGAAAGACCCAATCGAACTGATATAGACTAGGTATTGTATGGTGAATGACAGAATTACTTTACTAAGAAGTTTTCGAGTTTGATCTACCAGAGATAAAACAGATATCAGTTTTCAAAATCAGCACTAATATTTAAGAAAAATCATCATTACGATAAAGTATTTTGGTAACTATTTCAGGTGAGTGCTAGTTCTGGAATTAAATAAATATTTGTAAATGATAGACAAATTTTAATCCCAAGTCAGTGCCAAAAAATAATGAACTAATAAAAAAACTTGGAACGTTACTTACTCTTTACTAATTTACTTATTATAGAAGACAACTAGAAATTTCTTTGAAAACTTGAAGATAGGTTTTATATTTATAACGCAGCTGAAACGTGAACGTGTGATGCCATAAAATAAATGTGTGAAAGAATATTAATAAATAAACCATGTCCGTAGACCGTAGATGATCGTAAAGCGATGGGGGAGAGCCGGCGAGAGCGGACAGCAGGTGCTCAATAACCCAAATTGCCCGCTTCTACCCGCCGTCTAGCAACCCGTGGTGTATGGGCTAAACAAAGGAACTTTCATTACTTTTTAAAACAAAAACAACTTACAGTCGCGAGACTAAGTCAATTCTTTCGTGTTTAGCAAAAAGTTTATAATAGATGATATGATAGATGATAGATTTTCATGTTTAAAGAGGTCTAATTATGGTGGTTTTCTCTACATAAAGTTCTACGCCAAAAAGGTTAGTCAATTTTAAGAAAACCTGTTCACCTATTTGTTTACCGAGGGTATCGTTAATGATAGATCTATTACAAGTATGTTTAAGTTATCTAAAAACTAAGGGAAGTTAAGAAATCGAAAGTGACATCTACAATCTTTGAAACCCATTCGCAATTGAATGCACATGATCAAATTGATTGAACAATTTGTCGATAACCCATTCACTATTATCATAGAACAATAAAGAAATCTAGAGTGCTGAGTATGGGTACTACTGGTACTTGAAGTACCGCGAACCCTTTTCTCATCCAGGCCGGCTATCTATTGCCGGGCCGCTGGAGTGTAAGCGGGTGAGAGCGACTCAGTCATCCACATTGCCCGCATCCACCCGAGGTAACTCACATGACTAGTACACGCGCAATTTGAACAGGGCTGCCACGTACTAGGAATCTCGAGGTTCTATAGAGAATGTTCTTTATTTTACATCAGAGAATATCAGCAGAGAAATAAGTCTCAGACATTATGTGCGCCATTGTACATAGTTCATATATAAGAAGAGTAAATAAATAAATAATATTTAGTGTAGGGTGGAGAGGAAGAGTAATTTCGTCCGCCTTACAATTTTGTAGCGACTATCAAAAGTTTTATATAACTACTAAAAACCAACTCTATAAAACTGAAAATGGATCCCTTTTTTCCATATCGAAAACAGCAATAGATTAATAATTATCTTTAAGATAAATAAGCATAACTAAAATTATTCCCCCTAATTTAATGACTTACTACTTCCCGCAGTGTTGTCTACGGACAATACCATGAGTCAATCCAAGATATTAACTGCTTCTGGACCAAAGTGTTGTCAAAATCGTTACAGCCGTTTCACCAAAAAGAGTTTGCACAAGCACAGAGAATAGAGAATAGAGATTATATAGCAGAAAAATTTTGAACCTCAAATTAAATTCAACGGGTAATCCTTATTAGTACAAGTCGATCACCCTTCACAGTTAAGAGACAATGCTCGTTAAACATAATACCCCCAGATGCATCGCGAGCCCTGGGAGATAGGTCCCACATGCGAGTCGCCGGCGGCAAGCCCTTAATGTCGTTAGTTCGTTACTCCGGGTGCGTGCCGCGACCGTTTGACCGTGCCAGGGATATACCGGGGCTTTGGACTTATTCAAATAAAAACTGGTCAGTTGCGAGTCGAACTCGCGATACTGAGGGTTCTGTACAACCTAAGGTTAAAAACAAATCAGTAGAAGAATAAAAAAAACAAATTTATTGTTAGATCGGCGTAATTTATTGTGAAATAATTGTTTTTATCAATTGTTCTGTTATTACGGTTCATGAGATACAGCCTGTTGATAGACAACCGATCGCAAATAAAAGTTCCGATTTTACACAAACATAGCTAGTAAGATAGAACGAAAACCTTTTCGATGATTTAAATCATGTTATTTACTGATTTCGAAAGACAATTTATACAATGCAAAACTATAAAATATGTGTTTACACATATTACATTTATGTTAATGATGAAAGATTTAGCACAGCCCTATGCCACACTATGCGGGTCGCGGCTCTACGCGGTTACGTACGATGTTTTTAACAAAAGGTTACTAGTAGTGTTTTACTCATTTTCTTGTATCCCAGTCACGTGAGATAAATTCCCTACATTCGATTTTGATAATTACTTCATGCTTAAACATTTGTAAATGTTTTGAATTTCAGTAACTGAAATGGTTTAAGTATATGAGACATTTGAAATCCCGTATCCCGTATTTGAGAATTACAATTTTGCGTAGACCCACTATGCAATTTTTTTTTGATAGCCCCTTTTTTGGTAAGGTGAGTGAATCTTCATGGACACCCGCTCCCTCGGGGGTGAGGATGGATAGTGTCAGACTCTTACTGGCTAAACCTGAACTGCCGTGCTACGTCATCCGCGTTTTGTGTCGTTTTGTGTCGGTGTATTAATGACTGCAACGCAATGCCATACACCGACACAACCACCGGATTTAAACATTCATTTCTTCATTTACAGTAAACCAAAATGTCCTAAAAGAATATCTCTCTGTCTCAGCACAGCCCTGGCAGTGAGGTATGGGTCGCGGGGAGGCGCGGCCGCCTTGACAGCGCAGCGCTGTTAATTCCTGAGCGCTGCCGCGGCCGATTGACAACGCGTTCGGAATTTATCGACGCGCACACTCGCCGACGACGCTGCCCTCTAGTGAGGGGGTAGTGTCGATACGTATAATGCAAATTTAATTACAAGATTATCAATTATCGATAGTTGTTTCAGCTAATTAATTTTACACTACCAAATACCTAAACTACGCCCTAAACTGTGTCTCTGCAAGTATGTATATACTAATTGAAACCCGCCACGTATGTCCGTTATTGCAAATTTAGTAAGCTAGTATCTAACTTCAACTCAAGAATACCACCGAAAAAGGGATCAGCATATCTTAGGAAAGTAATTGACGGCCGTAGATAGCTTGCTGTCTAAAGCAAGATTAATAATAATTAATCAACATTCATTATCTATCGACATCGATACATCATCATCCCAGCTCTACCCGCGTCTCTGGGTTCAGCTCCCAAGTACATGCCGCTTATATACCTGCTCGTATATAAGGGTACGCCTTTTAGGTCCAACCGCGTCTGGTGCCAAGCCGCTGTCTGCCGCTCAACGCGCTGAAATGCGAAAAGACTTGGCGGATATCACCTAATTTTATCTGTACAGCCATGGATTATAAAGCAAGGGGGTGATCGAACAAACACTGCTTTTGAAGCGAAAACAAAATGTGTTAGTCAAATAGGTGGGACGATATGCTTTTTTTTCAAAACCTAAGGACCTTGAATCATAGGGTCTAAAACATTTTTTTAGCCATGAAACTAGACATCCTTGAATAGTAAAAGTGGCTAGACAAGTAGAAGCAGGGAATGTATTCTATTACGTAACAGTGCCACTGAAATCAGACATCCCAAAAAAATACTGAAACTGAATTCCAATTCAGTCTATTTTTAGGCATTAACACAGAAATTCTGACTTTCACATTTCCCCGAAAAACCAAACTAAGAGAGTCTCGATTTAATCGAAAACTTTTTTAATCTGTAACATCTTCGAAATAATTAAGGTAATCTTAGACGGTCAGGTTTGTTTTGGTCTGGTCAAGTTTCGGGAGCCAAGAGTTTGTGGCTGAAGTAAACTAATTAGTTAGGGTCTCACACGTAATGCGTTTAGGGATCCGAGAGGGGCCCTAATAGGCGTGAGAAACAATACAGATTAAAAATCTATACAACACATAGTTCCTTTTTATTGTTGATTTGAAATTTCAATTAAATGGGTTTTTAAACTAAAAATCTTTTTGACTTCACGAATTGCCTGTTGCATACAATATACCTACTGTATTGGACATTATTTTTATTGATCTGAATGTATCTCTTACTGATTAAAGTTTTAAAGACATTTAACTAGACTAGTAACTATCATCATCGTCATCATCCACAGCCTTTATCCTCCCACTGCTGGGCATAGGCCTCCCCTTTTTCGTGCCAATCTCTACGGTCCCGTGCCAGCCTCATCCAGACTCGACCCGAGACCTTTATAATGTCATCGACCCATCTTGCTCCCGGACGACCGACGCTTCTTTTGCCTTGACTAGTAACTATAACGTTGCGAAATAACCTAAAAAAGGCCTTCTTGAAGGAATAATTAAATTTTTAGACTTTTTGATCTTAGCTGTATAGCAAGCCTTTGAAAAACATTTTCAAAACAAAGCGAATATTCATATTTTCTAAAAACAATACTTATTCTAGGTCGTAGCGATAGCTATTCTCTTTAGTAGCCTGGTTTACGTTAAAGTATTGCGCATGAGTGCATGTAATGGGTATTATAAAACGAAATGGATGCTTATAGCTAACAACAACACATGAAACTGTATGATAACATAACAGAATTGAGGAAGCACCGGAATGAGTTCCAATACGTATAGCTGACCTGTTTAATATAAGCTATTGAAGTATCACCTGCTTTCGTGGAAGGGATGCAGCTATTTGAAAATAGTGGGCTGTCTCTTTTCCACACTGACAAAAATCCCAGTTTTGGAGCTCATTGTACCGGTACTATACACCGTGATTTTTTTAGTCGTCTTACAAAAGCAGCCCAGTTCATGTATCCAATGACCAGAACACGTTCATGATAAAAAAATAGGTATTTATGAGATTTGAATAAATTTAAAATTAAATTTTTATTCAATATTATGATGCAATTCGTAGTTTTTTAGAAACAGCTCTGTTGCGAGCGCGGTCCGAGCCTCGTAACAATGGTGAGGGGTGCGGGTGGCGGCGTTTTTATCATTTTTAAGAGTATATTTCTGATTTCTCTTGTTTAATTTTTCTTCGTACTTATTATCTTAGTTGATGATAAAAAAAAAATCGCGCCTAGGGGTATTTTACGTCGGATACATGAACTGGGCTACTTTTGTAAGACGACTAAAAAATCACCGTGTATAGTCAGGTGTCATTGATGACAGTATTATATTTATTTAAATTCACTCAAAATGCCTTGAATAAAAGCGCCATTGCATATAAAACTATAACATAGTCTTGTTTCATGGTAGAGTGGTAGTCAAATCAAAAAATAGCTTAAGATGCAATGAGACCTTTTTTAATAAAAGCCGGTTAAAATTTTTGTAGTAGTGAGTTTGCGTGTAGTCTTCGGGAGTATTATTCGCGCAATATCTCAAAAACTAAGAACTCTTATATCGGAAGCTACTTAAGTCATATTTTTCAAGTCAAAATATAATATTACTAAGACTACTACTAAAAAAGTTAGACATCGATTCTACTGTCCCTACCGCCAAATCGCTATATTTGTATGTATCGAGAACTGCCATTATAACAGACTCTTACAAATGAACTGTCGCAAGCAGGGTGAGGTCTCTTTTCAAAAAGTGGCCCCGAAGGGCCGCGATGCAACGTCCAGTTGCCATCCGCGGAGGGTGGCACCCTCGCGACTCCACAGAAGGGTTCCGTATATGAATAACTGCGTCTAATATTAAGGTACCGAGATATTTAAGACATTCGGCCTTTATATTTTAATGTTTTATTGTTGATTGATTATTGTTTTAATGTGAAAGATGCTATTATCCTCTTCTTCTGCGGCTTTGATGATAAGTGTTCTTTAGGTCAACGTAAAATGCATAAAGTATTATTCCTGAACATATTTAATTTCACTGAAAGTCTTGACAACTATTTTCAGCGGTCAATACTAGTTTTAGGATCAAATAATGACAAAATCCATTAACTAACTAACTTCTACAATTCAGACTAGGGTGACGGATAAGTGGAGTATTTCACACTCTGAGTACTCCAAATCCCGAGCTAGGAGTAATTATTTTTCTTTTGTTTCACTTGTCATGTTACTTATATTATTCATAAATAGATGTAGTAATTTGAATTGTTTCGTATTGTTCTGTTGTACATATTCCAGCAGCTTCTCCATATGACCCAAAGGATGACTGGTAGATAATGGATTACTTCAGTAATTCCGCCTTAGTACTAAATAAGTGAGAAAATATGTTTAGCATTCTTTCAAAATTCGTACGAGAGCAAAACATACTTTTCTAATATAATATTTGTTATAAGTTGCGTATATATTTCATCAGAACTTTATCTGGGGTCGCGTCCACTTGACATTTCTGGACCTTAGTAAGTCATATAGCGGTCATCCCTTTTCAACGTCCGCCCTAGCTCCCTGCGGTGGCTGCCTAGCTTAAATTATATTTTAATACATTGTTTAAGGTCATTGCTAGTGTAAACATATGGGTGTACCACTTATTGCTATGGGTATAATACTCTGTCTGTATAATTGGTCTCGAGCTCCTGATTTTTGGGTGCTAAGTGTGCTTGATGAATTGTAGACAAACTCTGCAGTTATTATCTATTGCGGGTACCTATTCAATAGCTTATAAACTGTCAATATGGCTTTATTACCTAAAATTTGCTGAAAGAAAGATTCAGCTGTAAAGCAGCGTTAATTCTAACGTGTTTGAGTAGCTGCTTTCTATCTGTCTGCAAAATCAGAAAAATTGCAATCAGCATCACCAGTATTGTCTGATTACTGGTGTTCTAAAGAAGTACGTATAGATAGCTGTCTAATGATAGTTTTTATTTTTCGTCAGTATCGTGCGAAAAATCCTTGATTCCAAAAAAAAGAACTGGAATCTGAAATCAACCCGAAGTGTGCTAGCATGGTGATCAATACTGAAACTTTCCCTCTATGGAAACAAGCCCATTCCCACCAGTAGGACGTATATAGGCTGGTATTATAATACTTGAATAGTGTTTACCCCTAAGTCTTTATTAAGTGGCAAACCGAGGAGGGAAGCTGCTGAAATTCTAAGCCCAAATCAAAACGACCAGCTTGCAAGGTACCCCCGCATAAATAACGATAATGTTTCCTTGGACACCGGACTTAGCACAGATCTATAGTACCTATACTGGAAGTGAAAAGTAAAGTTAAATGTCTGTGACAATGAAAGGGGGGTAAGCCTCTTTTAGTAAGAATATTGTAGTTGCAGAAGTGATAAAGAGTAGAATAACTTCCAGCTGCAGCCAATACAACAGGTTTCCAGAACGAGCTCATCGAACCGGGCGTTGCCGAAAATGCCATGGTTTTTTCGTCTAAATTAATATATGTCTCTTAACACTCCAATGAACTCCTCTTTGTTACTTGCTTAGTAGTGAACCGAGGGACCATTTGAGGCAGTTTTCTTTTGTTTTCCTAAGTCTGGCTTGATGTATGGATTTTGGAACTAAAGAACACCTTTTTTAGTAGATCAGGTCTAATAGATGACTCGAAGGACTCGTGATCTTTAACTTATAGTCCTAGAGCTATGATCAAAAGTTCCAACTCATCGCTCGCTTGTCTAATTAAGCTCCATCGGCAAAGACTCATTGACGGCAAAGAGAGAACCTTCTTTCTCAATTTACGTGCACAGACAGCCGAGTAGCCGAGAGAGTATATGTCACCATGCCAAACCCATTTTAAGCAAGTTCCATCAGCGAGTACGATAATTATTTGTGTGATCTACAACTGCGTGTTTTTGTGCATATTTTTTGAATGTTTGTGAAACCTACCGACAAAAGGATAACATTTCTTAGTGCGCTAGACGTTTCTAAAATAGAAATCATACTTATATCTAAACTAAGCCCGGATCTAAGAAAACCAGTTGATTCATGACGTGAACAAAAACGACCGCTATTCCTTACATAAATACTTCTCAATATGTGTATCACCCTGTATACTCAGAAAACAGCCTGTATAACAGGTATTGGAGCGTGTACGGTGCGTAGGAGTCTGATAGGTCACCTGAACGAGGGAACCTTTGACCTTTCCGTCAATAGGAATTTTGTGGTTTATGTTAACTAGTCTGATCATTGTTTGGCTTGGGGTCATACAACCGTGTAAAAGGAGACTATTTCAGTTAAATGAGACTATTCTCCATAGAGTATACTATCTCGCTTCCTTAATACTGCTTTGGGAGACGGTAGATCCTGCATTTTTGCTGCAGCTTTATATTGGTGTTTGGGCAGGTTATCATTTAGACATTTGGCAAATACAATTATAAAATTGTTAATCCCAAAGACGGTCAAGTGCGAGTCGGTGGTCTCGCGACACTGAGTGTTCCGTACTTAAAGACTACAGCAAAGTTAATTTGTAAAAAAAGATGTTACCCATCGAATTTAAAAGACGGACAGACAGCAGACAGCCGAAACACGTATAAAGTAGAACAAATGATACTTCACCAAGACATTGAAACTGCATAGAAGTACGCTCGTCTGTTGCCCCCAACTGGGCCACATCTAGTAGTAATAAGTTAGTTCCGTGACCGGTAACGAGGAATACCGCGACTCCCTTAATGTCTTCATTTGTATTCAGATTTAAGTACGCACAGGTAGTTGGGTAGCGGTAGTTTGCTGGGTGATACTTAGATGCCGTACGGTCACTGCTTGTTTGAGAATTAAGTGTGGTAGGTGCAAAACTGCTTGACAATAGTAGGAGTATTGTTAATTTTTGGTAGGTGCTGGTAAGGATGTTTGGATACATTCATGAAGTTTCTTGCCTTTTTAACATTAGAGTCATCTCAATATATATTTAATATGTTAGGGACAAAAGTAGGAAAATGATCTTTATCGAATTTGGATCAAACACTTTTACTTTTATAAAAGTGTATATGTGAGCATGATTCTTGAAATAAAAACCTCATTTTAATTTTGAATTCGATTCGCTTCTTTGGGACAGAATTTTTTGGCTACTGCATCGTTTCGAAATACTACCAAACAGGTAGAAATACATAGTATTATATTTTAACCATGCACTGAGGAACCTAGAGGAATCTATTACATTATCAAGAGAAATTTTATTCCGCTCATCCTGACTACAGCCATCTAACAACGTCATTAATTAAAATCAATCTTTAATTTACCAAATAAATCACGAAATCGCCGCTAACACGTTTTTAATAAAGCCCTCGATAAGGGCTCTTACGACAAATTAATCTTCAAATCCTATAAAGTGTGACTATAAATCAAATTAAGCGCGGCGTAATAAAAATGTTCCGAAAACACCAATTAATATAATGAATTCAGCGCGCGTCGGAGCGCAGACAGCCGCGCCAGACGAGGCAGTGCGCTGCCAGACGGACCCACTTGCATACATATTTCCTACCCGCAACTTTGACCCACTTCCCCGTACGACGAACCGAACAACTTTTACAATACGAACTCCGCGCATTCCCATTTTATTTGTCATTCATAACAAGAGTGTTCGTCATTACACAATTTACTTAAAACCTACCCCTCAACAGCCGCACCGCTGGTGATTTGATAATGAGGAACCCCCTCGCCAATTTACATTAACGATTCACCGAAAAATCCGACATAAAACGACAGGGAACATAAAGGCGTCGAACAATTCCTTTCATCTCACGGCGTCTTCCGCCGGCAGCATAAACAAGCTCCGAGAAAAACTCCCTGAATAATAATTAGGGTTGAAGATTAGGACGGTGGAGCGGATTCGGCCTCTTGCTATTAATTACGGTGCCCAAGGCGGACGCGCTATGTGCTCGGTATATAGGCTCGAATTTCCGGGCATATACCTAACGTGGCACGTATCTGGTGGGCAGCGCGGCGTCTCGCGCTCCCCCCCCCACACGCCCGCACCACCCCGGCCTCGCCCTCCCGTCTAATTGACGGCGCGCCGGACGCCGCCGTCGCCCGCGGGGACTGCGCTCCGCCTTCCGGGCTCCGTGCTCAGCCTCCGATTTACAACATCGGCCGATAATCTTTTCTTGATGACGCAGTCACATAGATACACATACAACATACGACTCTCCATAGACTTTCCTTTCTTTATCGCTTCCAAGAGGAAATCAGCAGTCTAGTTCTCGGACTCGAGTAAGAATTCCAATT